>NC_056737.1:99731032-100030683 GCF_019279795.1 Protopterus annectens
TACAACTCTTCCCTATATAGGGCACCATGTAGAGTTTGTGATGCCATCCCCAGCTCCATTCTTTGGTGAATCTGAGATGGAAATGTTCAGTATATTTTTCAGAGGTGGGAGGAGAGAGATGGGGAGAACATGCAAAGCTCTAAAGAGGCATTGGCCGTAGGTCAGGATTGAACCTTATACCATGTGAATGGGAGGTGAAGACCTTAACCATTATGTCAGCTGGTCTCTTTCCAAACACTCTCTCAATGATAATCCATGTCGGGACAAGGGTGGTGTTACACCTTTCTTCTGCAGGTCCTACTGGATTCCTCACAGGGGTCATAGGCCAGGGTTAGGATAGCCTGCATTACTGGACACCTGGATGGGAAATAGAAAATACATCCCTGGCATTCCATCTGTGTCCCTGCTGGACAGGAGCATCGAGTGCTGATTTGTCTATACAAGGCCTAAACTCTTGGCTAGGCTTATAAGGGCCTCAGGGCCAATAGCCTAGTAACTTTCTATGATCCTATTACTTCAAAAACACAAGAAAAGAAGAAAAGTGAGGAGACATAACAAAGGAAGAACAGTTTAGTAATAAACAATACATTTTACTATGAATAACTAATTAGATGATTAAAATTAAAATTTCTACTTACCAACAAGGTGACCATGGGGCATACCTCTCAGCTATACCAAATTCCTTAGTATTGTCTGGTTTTGAGGGTAAAATCCTGGGGTGCTATGAACTCCCAAGTGGCCCCTTTAATTTCTGATTTTTTTTAATTTTTATTTACGATTTTATGTTATGGCACGCATCGCCCGTGTATCCCACAACATCATCAATGTGCAGGAGCCTGCGTGATGACATCAGCTTCATTTGGCAGTGCTTGACTGCCTGTCTGACTTGGAGACTCAGGTCTTGGGCAGGAGATTTAAAAAATAAATAAATAAGTTGTTTACAGCCACTGGATGTTGTTGCTGATTGGCTACATATTTAATTGTTCATTGGCTTTCTGTGGTAAAGGTGTTGGTATATATTTTATCGACTGGTGGTGGGGTATTGTTTTGTAACTCTGGTGATGGGCCTGTTGTAACAGTGACTGATAAATGTTATTTCGGTAAACATGAGTGGTATTGGGCTTAGTTCAGCCCCCTGAGAACGGCGGTAGTGGCACCTCTGATAATGTTGTGGGCAAGCTTAACATGTCTTTAGCTAAGTTAGGTGAAACTTAAAGGGGTTTAAGTTTGCAAATAAGATAGGAGTATTAGCTAATGTGCTAAGTACAGTATTAAGATGAGAACTGTTTTTTTAAATTAGGATGTAGATAGAACACTTTTTTATAGTTAAAAACATCAAAACTTTTATCTTTGAGTTGGTACATTTTAACATGATCTCTAGCATGTCATTTACACTTCTTAAAATCTTTTTCTGTATGTCATTCAAACTAATGCATACCATTGTATGTGCTTTTCATCTGAAAAACTTTTGATGAGGGATTGTACTGACTGAGCTGATGTTGGTGATTATAAACATTCCTCTCAGCTGTACAGATTTTTGCAGAATGCCCAGATTTTTGCCTCATATTTTTGGTCTGTTTTTCATAAAAATTGTTCTCTGTCAGATTTGTGGTAAAGCATTAAAGATTTAAGTTAAAAAATAATGACATACATTTGTGTTTCAGACTTGAAACCCTTCTGAAATTTCATGTAAATGAAAAAATTGTTATTCTATCAACTTTCTAAGCTTGTAACGGTAATATTTAAAAACTGTTCCTATTTTGGGCCTTTGTCCCACTTTTATTTATGGCTTTGTCCAGATTTCTTAATCTAAGAGGTTGAGAAGTATGATTATACTCTTACACTTGCATGTTGGGTATAGTATCACTATATGAAACGTGTGTTTTCTCACTTAAGTAGTCAAATTTTAGAGTTAATTGACTATTTTCATTATGAGATCTAGGGCAGACTGTGAACATTCCAGATGTTTGATTTGTTTACGTTTAAGACTATTAACAAAGTGCCAAAGATTTTTTGTCTGTTGGGGGTTCATGTGGCATTTGATTCTGTTGTGTGTATGGGTTGAGCTGTGGGAATAGATAACTTGTTTCTTGTGATTTTTTCCTCATAATTTGTGTTGTCTGCTTCATGCATGTACGGTGAGAGTAGCATACCTTTGTTTACTGATATTTTACTAGTTGTTAGCTCTTAGCATTTTAACATTTAAGCTCATGGATTCTTAAAGTTGTAACAGTGTGAGGTCTATGGTAGCAGAGAGACTCTGTAGTTGGCTGGACGGAGCAATTTTTTTCCTTTTCATTGAAGTTTAATTCAGAGCCATGCCTTGTACTGTTGCATAGCAGTTGCTTGTGTGGCTGGCAGCTGCCAGTAGAGGTCTATCTGACCACAAAACTTACATCCATTTCAGGCCAATTGTCTTTTGCCCAGTACAGAAGGTATTTTCTTATTTGGAAATCGGGAATGACTTTCCAAAAAATCATAGATTCTTTTACCTACCCAATGGAAAAATTCATTTTCTTTTGGCAGTGCACCTTTTGATTTTTTTTTGTTTGCTTATTAAACTGGACTGGTGTGATTTATGCCCCTAAATATATAGTGTATAAGGCTGAGTATGTTACCCCCGTTTTGTATATTGAAGTATTGCCTGATTAAATTGTTAGTATTTTTTTTTTTGTCATGAATTTATAAATTCAATACAATAAACTACAAGCAGATCAATTAAAAGTTTATTAGACCAACTTGCAATATCAGGATTCTGTTTCTTCAATTGTTTCTATGCACAGCCATAGCTTGTTGCAGCATTTTTTCTATACCGGACAAATAAGTCAATGTAAGCTGTAGCATTTAGGATTGGCCCCTTCTAAACTAAATATTTGTAGTCAGAAAAAATTCTTGCTATACAATAATGGCAGCCAGGGAACACCAATAACAATATCTGATGAAAATTTAAAGCCTGTTTGTTTAAAAGTTACTTTTTGGTGTTTAAAAAGTGACTCAGCAGTACCTGCAAGTAATTATATCGACATTCTAGATAAATGCAGACATATCAAAATTTTAGTGAGGGAACCGTATTGTCTTTAATATCTATTCTCACTGCATTTTAGATGATGAGACCACAAACATGGAATAGCAGCAGCGGAACTGTGCACAATTTAAGTTCTGCAGACTAGTGCAGTGCAGTATAGGCTGAGGGACAGACAAAGTCAGTCAGACACAACAATGAGGAAATGTACTTTCTCCAGCTCTAGCGGCTCAACCTCAAGGTAAGTAAAAAAGAATAAATAAGAGAAATGTGGTCTCATTATGGGAGTAGACTGGATAAATAAGATAGTATGCCAAGAGCATATATCCTTGGCACCAACGGATAGTACCTAAGATTTGCTACGCAAAATTAAGCCAGAAAATGAGTGCAAGTTATGCTAGTCCCCAATTGTCTGTGCGATGGAAGTAAACTGTGCACACACCCTCTCTGTATAACAATGGACTGAACTCAACCATACCTAAATGTTTGCTGCTAGATTGAAAGAGTTGTCTGTGCTTACAGAAAGCTTTTACTGTACTGGATTTGCATATGGCTTATTTTTATGTGACTTAGTTACTTTCTTAAATGTGATTATGAAAACATGATGTATCAGTTAGGTCCTAGTCGTAGGGACAGCAGGTTAACTTTTAGTTCTACTTCTTCCCTTCTTGACACCTATTCTGTTGTCATTTGTAGGAAGTGTGTATTTGTGTTGCTGTGTGTGCGTAAAATTTTGATTGCAATTGTTTTTGCATGCATCTGGTTAGTAGGTCAGTGCCTAATTTGTATAGTTTGTCATGGTTCTGTTAATTTTTTTTCTTGAGTTTTGAGCCAGATGGCTCAATAATTGCATCTTAATAAGTATTGTTTTTGTTTTTCCTTTACAACGTATGCTTGATAATTCTCTGGTCACTCAATATGTTATAGAGTTGAAATATCTATACATAGAAACTCTTTACTAACTTAAAAATGACTTTCAGCAGCATCCTTGTCCCTTCTAGTGCTATGGTGAGTCATTTCCCTTTGACAGCTGTATGACAGACTACTCTTCAATTGGAGTCAATGATTTGCATTTGAATGTTGGTATCCCACAATTCCATTAGAGTAGGCAGGGTTACATCATGTTGTATGCAAATGGTCTGTTAATTAGCATACATATGTTTGGTCTGTTGTACCTACTTTCATGGGCCTTTGTCCAGATTTTTGATGTTTCCAGGTTGAGAGGTATGCCATAGGGCATCCTACCATCTTGCTTACCAGATATGGTAATCATGGGCACTGCCAGGATGCTGGGCCAGCAGTTGGAGATGCATCCCCATGCATCACTTACTACCTGGCAGTTAATGAAATGGTAGCCCTTCCTATTGCAGTATCACTCCCCCCATGGACCAGATGGAGACATAATGGCAACATGGATGCAATCTATTGCACAAAGCATTTCAGGGAAATATGATACCCCATAAAAGGCATGCACGGTTTGGGCTCAGTCCTGAGGTGACTTGGGGACATATAATGTAATGATCCATGCAGAGTAAATGCTGAAAAGCCTTAGAAATACACAAACTGCCCCAGTCTGTTTCTGGAAGATCTCTTGGGCAAGTATAGTGAGGGCTATACAAACCTAAGTATGCACAGTTATAGGAAGGCCATGCACCCCCCCACACACACACACACACAGTTCCTGTCTCTGTACCATACACACTCAATATAGCCCTTAAAATGTTCCTGTCCACTGTAAACCTATCAAGAATTTCCTGATTATAAAAATTATAATTAGTAATTTTTTGCATGTATGTTCACCCTCTTGGCCAGTGAGTTCTGCTGTGTGCAAGCAGTTTTGACTCAGCCAAGAAGAGCAAGTCACACTGGGAAATAGTTAGGCTGCCAGCAGCAGCAAGCATCCTCTCCAAATCCAAAGTAGATAAAAAAGGTGAGATTCTGCCTTTTATAACTCATCTGTGGGCAGCTCAGAAAAGTCTCAAAAAAGACTATGAATCACAAATAGGTGGGAAGGGGGCATATTTGCATAAGAAGTACTATATAATTTCTCATTAGAATCTCATTAAACATTCATTTACATAAGTTTATTCAAGGCTACCATGCATGAGAGTAAATAGCCTTTATTAATTGTGCCAGACTGCTGTTATACATGCATGTTGTGGGAACGGGGCATATTTGCATAAGAAGTACTATATAACTTATTTTATTATTTTTATTTAATTTATTTATATATTTAAATTTGTTGACTGGGAGTGTCCGACTGGACGTAGGTCCATTTTCAGTGGAGGCCCAGGGAGAAAAGCTCCACAGTAAAATAAACAGACAGTAGTTTCATTGGATTACATAGCGATTAACAATTTAACATAGCAATTACTTACAACATATTTTCAGATGAAGAACATAGTACATCAGTAGACAACTAGAATCTTTATTTGTGAAGTACATAACAGACATTAACAAATGTTACAATGAGAAGTTCCTGCTGTATAATAAGTACTAGGCTTATGAGCATCTGAGCTTGCTATAATCCAGGTAGTTAGTGGAGTGGAAAGAAAGGTAGTGGTTGGATGGGGTGGATGATATTAGAGCGGGAGTTGCAAGGGCATAGCCAGCATGTTTTTAGGTGCGCTTTTAGTAAAGTTTTGAAGTGGGTGCATGATGGTACGGAGGTAATTGTGGGTGAGAGTGAGTTCCATAATTTGGCTATGGCGCACGAGAATAGTGCTTCACCAGCAGAGTTATTGGCTTTAGTGATCTGCAAGTGATTTTTGTTGCTGGATCTTAGTGGTCTGGTGGTGCGATAGGGTTGGAGTAGATTCTGGAGGGATGGAACATTTAGTGGATGGTTTACTAGTTTGTGGGTGAGTGAGAGTTGATACCACTGAAGGAGGTGAGGGAGTTCAAGCCAGTCCAGTTCAGCAAGTGAGAGACAGTGGTGACTACGGTAGGATGCTCCTGTGGCGAATTTGGTGATTTTGTTGTAGCAGGTCTCTAGCTTGTTTAGATCACATTGCCTTAGGTTGGTATATATTGGAGAGGCATAAAGTAGGGTGGAGATAAGGTGGGAATTTGCTACTTGAAATCTTTGCTGCTTTGGTGAGAAACTGCTTATTTCTGTATAATGCTCTTAGTTTTTTTGTGGACTTTTTTATGGTCATGGATATGTGAAAGTCACATTTTAGTTTATTGTCTATTTCCACTCCTAGCAATTTGGTGTGTTCAGTTGGGTATATAGTGGTGTTGTCTTTTGCTGTGATGTTAAAGTTAGAGTTGTTTTGAGTATGTTTGGTGGGTTGGAAGATGAGTAGTTTAGTTTTGTTTGGGTTGAGTATTAATTGGGCATTGGATAACCATGTTTCAACAGAGGAAAAGGCTTCCTGTGTGACTTTTTTGTAGTTTGGTAGGGACTGGGCTGAGCAGATGGTCAAGTCATCTGTGTATTGTATGAGTGTGCCATGTTTGGTGGGAGAGGCTAGATTATTCGTGTAAACAGAGAAGAGTAGGGGTCCAAGGATGGATCCTTGGGGAACCCCTATGGAGACAGGTAGTTGGGGAGATATGTCATTCTGTCATACAACGGATTGTTGGCGGTCAGACAGGTAACTCTGAAACCAGTTGGTGACTGATTGTGAGAAGGATAGGTTATTGAGGGCAGAGATAAGTTGTTTGTGTGGGACCATGTCAAATGCTTTAGATAGGTCTAGGAAAGTAGCAGAGGAGAGATATCCATTGTTTTTATGCTGAAGGATAGTGTTAGTAAAGGAGAGTAAAGCAGTGGTGGTGCTATGGTTTGGTCGGAAACTATGCTGAGTACTGGAAAGGAGGTTGTTAGTAAGGAGGTAGTCTGAGACCTGAGAGTGTATGCATCTCTCTAGTATTTTGGAGAGTGGAGAGAGAATAGCTATGGGGCGGTAATTGGTTAGTTCTGCGGAGGGTCCGGTCCGCCTTTGTGGAGGGGAATTATATGTGATACTTTCCACAGTGTGGGAATGTAACTTTCTGACAGAGATCGGTTAATCAAGATGGATACTGGGTAGGCCAGAGCATCAGCTGCGATTTGTAGGTATTCACTTGGGAGGTTGTCTGCTGCTAATTTGGTGGGTTTAAGTTTAGTTAAGAGTTTTTTTTTATGTTGGAGGTAGGTACAGGAGAAAAAGAGAAGGCAGTGGAGAAATTACTAGTTGATGGTGTGGGTTGGAGGGGAGGGGGGGTTGTGTTGTTTAGCTAGTGATGGTATGGTTTGGGTGAAGTGTTTGTTGAATGAGGTAGCAATATTTTCTGAGGAGTGAAGGATGTTAGGAGGAGGGGTACTGACTTTACCTGGCTGGAGGATGGAGTTTATGGAGGACCAGAATTGTTTGGGGCTGTGTTGTGAGGAGTCTAGGGCAGACTGGTAGTATTGGAATTTGTTCTGTTTTATTAGCTTTTTGACTCTATTGCGTAGTTCTAGGAATTTCTGTCTAGCTGAGGGGGTTTTGGTTTTGCGCCAGTGCTCCCAGGCTTTATCCCTGTTTTTCATTTCTGACTTAGTGGTTTTCTGTAGCCATGGGGAGGGTTGTGCTTTGGTTCTGGAAAATCTTATGGGGGCATGGTAA
The DNA here is from genome assembly GCF_019279795.1 of Protopterus annectens. NCBI lineage: Eukaryota > Metazoa > Chordata > Ceratodontiformes > Protopteridae > Protopterus > Protopterus annectens. The sequence goes on from NC_056737.1 coordinate 99,738,650, forward strand.
TTAAGGATGTTCAGGAAGGTAGTATTAAAAAATTCAACTGCGTCATCTAGACTGAGGCACTTTAGAGGATGCCAGTTACATTCTTTGAGGGATGAGATGAATGTGAGTGGGTTAAAGTTTAGTTTTTTATGTATTTGACGGTAGATGACAGGTTTAGCTTGGTATAGGTATTTTTTGAGTAGGAATGTTGGGGAGTGATCACTGAGGCTATCTGATAAGCAACCTGTTATATATGACTAGGGGCTCTTACTGACTAGTATCCAATCCAGGGTAGTGTGCTTGCTGGAGTTTTTATTTATCCTGGTTGGTGACTGGACTAGTTGGGTGAAGCCATGAAGGTGTACATGATGGGTTGGATTGTTGCCAGAACAGGATTGCCAGTCAATATTGAAATCACCTAAGATTATAGTTTATTGGGGGAGATGGTGGGTAGACCAGCTGAGGAGGTTTTCTAGTGGAGGGATGTTTTGGCCAGGTGGGAAGTAGCATCCAATTATGTTCATGGTTTTGTTTTGGTTAATTTTGAGGTTGGTATATATTATTTCTTCATTGCCTATTTGTGGAGCTGATGATTTTAAGATCTGGATGTTTAGATGCTGTTTAAATATTATAGCTACACCACCTCCTTTTTTGTTTAGCCGGTCTACTCTTAGTATGCCATAACCTGTAGGGAGTATTTGCTCACTGGTAATGTGAGGTTTTAGCCAGGTTTCTGTCTGGATGACTATATCTGGGGAGTACAAGTCTATGGTGGCATGGAGTTCATGGACTTTGTTGGATATACTTCTAATATTTAGACTTAGTAGAAGGAAGCCACTTGGCTTTCTATTGGCTGTAATATGGGAGAAGTTGTGGTTTCTAGTTTGATTATGAGGATTGGGGTTGAAGATGGTAGGGCCAGGGTTGGGGTGGATGTCTCCACTTAGGGCTAGTTTTGATATGCATGAGATTATTAGTTTTCTCTGTTTTTGAATGTGTTTGTTTATAAGGGAAACTTTATGATTGTGCTCTGTGGGTAATAGGTATGGTGGGAGGGTTACTATGTTAAGTTGTAGGGATACTTTATGTTTGAGTAATATAGTTGGTAGAATATGTGGGGGTGCATAGGGATGGTTCTTGAGCTGGTGGGAGGGGATCTGAGTGTGGGTGAGACATGAGTGGTGATGTGAGTAGTAGTACAGTGGTAATGGTTGAGTGGGGGAATGATGGAGCTTTGGTAGGATGTAAGATATGCAAGGAGAGTGCGTGCAGTGAGCAAAGGAAAGGTATGTTTGTACATGTTAGTTGAGGAGGTGTGAGAGTAGTGGGAAGATGGAGGAGGTAGTGTTGGGTTAGCGCTGTGGTTGGCTATTGGAAAGATGGGAGGGGTTTGAGTGCAATAAAGGTGGGACCACTGGGGGCAGGAGGGAATAGGGGGCAGGGTGAGGAGCGAAGCGGGTAGAGACCCTGTTAGTTGCTCATATGAGGGGCTGGAAACAATCACAAAGCAAAGACAAGTATGTGTTAAGAAACAATCACAATTGACCAAGGACTGCTCTGAAACTGTAAGTCATTTCTTAATTTCTCAGGTGGAAAAACAGGATAACCTTGTATCAGTAGGCTACTGTGGTCATAGTTTAAATTAACAAACACACAGTATTGATCAGTTATGGATACTATTTGCTAACAGAAGGGAATAAGAGAAAGTGGAAGGTGTGTGTGTGTGTGTGTGTGTGTGGGGGGGCTGCTTACGAGCCAAAGCAGAGTGCTCTCCAGGGGAAAATGAATATTGGCTCAAACAGGTAGACACATACTCAAAGTTAACTGTAGCTGTTTGCAGACAGTTCAGACCCGGACTGCGCTTTTCTTACAAGAATGCTAAAGGTGGTACCGCAGTTGAATACTTAAGAGTGGTGCTAGGTTCAAAGTTAACTTTAGCTGTTTGTAGACATTTCTCATTAGAATCTCATTAAACGTTCATTTACATAAGTTTATTCAAGGCTACCATGCATGAGAGTAAATAGCCTTTATTAATTGTGCCAGACTGCTGTTATACATGCATGTAATGATTATAAATACCACTTATAGTCATATGATTGACTTTCATTCACTACAATTACTTTTGGAAAACATTAGTGCAAGGTACTATATTGGATATCTTTTAGATGTGGCTTTAGATATGCTGTACTACTGAAAGCAATGTCTGAAGGTTTAATAACAGTGTACTTCAAAGTTCTGTGAGAGTGTAGCTGGAATAAATGTACTCTGGGACTCAATAATGACTGCACTAACTGTGCACTAAGTGGACACCATTCTGAATGAACAGACTAGACAGGCATAACTTTCAATTTCTTCCTCCTAATATTAGTTGTCCTACTGATTTTCTTGCAGCTTTAAATATTGACAAGGATTCATAAAAATTACAACAAAGTGTAGACTACACGCAGCCCACCAGATTCAATAAAGTCTACACTAAGTGTACACTATATATATTCAAGAACATTCTTATCACATTTGTTTTGCTTTCTAGTCACTCTGAAAGATTACACTAAGTGTAGATGTAGTCTACACTTTGTGGCAATGTTTATGAATCCCTGTCAGTATTAAAACCTGAAAAAATAACAGCAGGAAAATTATAAAGAAGGTGTGAATTATATCTGTGTTGTCCGTTCACTCAGAACGATTTACACTTATTGCAGGCGTTATTGAATCCCAGGGGTACTGTTCTATTACACGATTCAGGATTTGTTTTATTAATTTAGATAAATAAAATATTTTATATAATCAGTTAAATGTTTCAAACATTACATGCATTTGATTTATATGATGTTGGGTGTGTAGAGAGAGAGTGACTGTCAGTCTTAGTAAATGTACCCCATGTAGCATTTGGTTAATTTCTGTTGCATGCATGCTTTAGTGTGGAGTATACTGACTGCTATGATATAAATAGATAGGCTTATGAATTATTTTTATATGATGGTTTCAGTATTTTGGTATTAAATAAAACAAAAAAATATATAAAATTGACTAAAATAACTAAAGTAAAATGAAATAATCAAATGAAACAAACAGTAAAAGGAAAGCAAAACCAAAACTATTTAAGAATAAACTACACTTGATTAACTGCTTTCATCTCAAAACTGAACATGAGATATCAACAGAACAGCAGCACTTTACTTGATACATAATTTTATAATTAGTTAAAAATTACATAATTTAAACCTAGTTTGCTATGAAAATCATACTATTATTTTTTGCACACATTTACAGTTGCATCCTGATATCCATAAAAGCAAGTATAACCAAAATAACATTTTATAATAAAGTGAGTGTGTGTGTTTGTGTATTGAGACAGCTAATTTGCAACACTTTTGGTGGTGGACATGTTCTCAAATACAAAATTATTGTAAAAAAATATTATTTAATAATGTTATTAGTAAAAGATAAAACTGAGTTCACACCTTATAACCTTTTGTTTGAATTGAAATGTACTAAGTCATTGAAAATTAAAACTAAGAGAATGATACTGCAGAACTAAAAAGCAAATTCTATTCCTGAGTTTTCTATAGAAGAATGGTAGAGTTTATACTGAAAATATATGTATAGTACTTTAGATGATTAGATTTATACTAGTACACTCATAGTTGTATATGTGTTTTTTTCACTTTCTTTCTCTCCCTTTTTTCTTTACCTTTCTTATCTTTTGTCTTATTGGGTACTGCAGTGGGTCTATTCCTGACTTACATTATGGGCAGGATTCACAAAGCCTCCGTGTAAGAGTTATAACTCATACACGGAGGCTGCAGTTAAACGGAGTGATGTCAGCATGCTCTGCATATTCATGAGAGCATGCTGAATCACACTTAAGGCCAACACGGTCCGTGTAAGACAGTAGGGGGCGTGTCCGTAGGCCGAGCCCTGTAAGCGGACACGCCCCCAGAAGAGGAAAAGTTCCCAAAGTAAACACCCACGACAGAGTCCACGGAAATGTGAATAAACAGAACACAACACATGCCCCCACAGACTATGAACAGAAAACATATAAATAAACATGTTATATATTTTTTTTAAATTGTAAAAATGTTTAACCGTGAGTTCGCTCGTTTGCGCGGGCGTGCCCGTAGCACAGCTACAGTTAGCAGTCAGTGGGAAAGCATATAAGAACTAAATATGCAAAATAAGTCACGAAGCAATAGCGTAGAGATAGAGATGTTGGCTGAAGAGCAGGCATTCATGGTTCGAGCCCCCACAACACCAATTTTTTTTTTAGCAAAATAAGCAGGAAGCAAGTCCCTGACAAATATGTACACATAAAACCACAATTTATGTAAAATGTAATGAAATAGCCCATTTATATTGAAGAAATGTGAGGTAACAAAAGAATAAAAAATGCCAGATGTGCCCATAGCTGAGCTACAGTTTAACAGAGTGAGTGCATCTGCCCGTAGATGAGCAGTGGTTTAACTGGTGCAAAATGAGTGCCCGTAGCTGAGCAGTGGTCTAACACGCTAAATCTATGTGCCCCTAACTGAGCTGAGCGTAATATGCGTGCCGATAGCCAAATGAGGCTTAAACCAGCGTACCCCATTTGCGCAGAGCTACGCACCGCGCAAACAAGCTAACCAGCGGGCAACGTTGAGCAAGCCGTATCAAAACTGCCTTTACACAGACACACCCCTCAGCATGTCTAGACAGTCATGAAAAAGAAAAAGCAGTGGCCAGGTTCGAACCCGGGATACTATACACCATAGTCAAGGTACAGAACCACTAAGCCATGACAGCAGCACCTTTAAATGCAATAATAGCTAATATATAGGAATGAATACAAACTGGAGCATGACAATGCAGGTTTACTGAAGTTGATACAATTCCAAAATGGCCAATCACAGATATGTGCGGGAAAAACGGACTATATAAGCCCCATAGGCGGGAATACATAGCATAAACTATTGTAGAACTGACCTGCAGGCAGAATGACAGGAGTAGAAGAGGGTAGTTGCTTTCGAGCACAGAGGTGGGGTGTTGAGGAGTCCAGGTACATGGTCTGGCTCCTAGTCCATAATCATGAGGCCCAACTCATGCAGGGCCAGGTCCTCTGGGGAGCATACAGGGCCGAGGTGTGGGACCAGTTGGCTCATGATCTCACCAGTGCCACAGGGATTCCAAGGACTGGTGAGCAGGTCCGTCACCACCATGCGGACCTGAAGAGACGCAAGCAGGACCAACTGAACCTTTGGATCCAGGAGGCCCGGCAAAAACCCAAAGCCCCACTACTGAGTAAGTAACATTTAATTATGTATGTAAGAAATTAAACTAGCTTATATTATGGAGATGTGTATTCCAATATTACTTCATTAATATTACAGCTGCAGGTGTCCGTTCTGCGAACCGCAGAGCTTATGGCGATAGGCTGGTGCGGTTGCGCCACCAGGCAGGTCAATAATCCACTACCAGTAACTGTAAAGAAATATAAAAGTATGACAGTCAGCAAAAGAGTGCAGTGTAGTCAGTAAGGAATAAAATGTGCAAGTAAGAGTGTGAAAGTGTCTGCAAGTATTGCTTGATTACAAAAGTGTGTTTCAGCCTGTAAGTTAAACCGAAAAATGAAACTGTCTGACATATATTCTGAAATAAAAATGCCCTACCTGTAAGAAAATAGTACACAAACTGCAGTAGGCTGAAAAGTATAGCTGCAGAAGATGATGAAATCTCATGTGAAATATATCCCTGTTGAAATACTGAAACATGACAGAAGTGAGACTGGTGGAAAGGATTGTAATAACTACAGGTAAAACATGTCAATAAAGCCTAGAAGTAAGTACCATCCTGAATAGTAAAATGAAAGCAAGTGAGAGAGTGTGAGAAAGTGTCATGAATCCAGCAATACAATAGTAATAACCCCTGAATAAAGTATACTGCAGTCAAGACAGAATGAAATACATGTGAGATTCAAAACCAAACAGTGAAATCTGTTCAAAGTATTGCTGCATCTGGAATGTGTATCCCAAAATCTGGATATGTTGCTCTCAGTCTGCAATATGCAGATAAGATGATTCTCTGATATACCAAACATCCACACTTGTCTACAGCTATACAAAGCAAATGTAGCAGGATGATGTAGCTGAACAAAGCTAGATATGAATGTGTATGAAGAACAATAAAATGTATATTGATGTTGCAGTAACAGTCCTATCACCAAGTTGAAATAGTTATCATATAGGAAACTGTAGTTAGAACAGTAGTGTGTATATAACTGTAGCTATTAGAAATGTACAGCATATGTATTGTTATTCGAAGGTGTTAATATTATTTTCTTTACCCCACCCTATAACCACATATAACCCATTCCACGTGAAAATGGTATGTGCAATCACAATTAACACCCCTGGATGTTTGTCCTGTTGGGTCATATATATTTGCATGTCCGTTGATGCATCTGCCCTGTTCATACATCCACACCTGATGGTCTGTTGCCATCAATTAACCCTGCATGTTGTTGGACTGTGTATTTCTGTTCAAATTATGCATGTGTTATGCACGCTATTCAATGGTGTGAATATCTGGGTGTTTGGTTAATGGGAATACTAATGCATGCTGTTACAACTAATTGTGAATGGTATTATATGTCACTAACCCAAACTGTCATGACATAATGCAAAACATCGGATGACAGGGAAGGCGGGTTCCAGTGGACCCACCTCTCCCACCTCAGCTGGCGAGTGCACCTGGCACTAGTGCCGAATCCGGACCCTCCTCCGGTGGCCCTGTGCCACCTGCGGGTGGAAGTGTTGCAGGGGATGGGGCTCGCCCCCCCTTCTGCAAGTGTGGCCAGAGGAGAACCACCACTCACCCTCTGTAGCGTCCGGACTTGGTGCATAGGGAGATTCGGGACTCTGTTCTCGATCCCCTACGCCAGCTCGAGGCACGGGTGGTGCAACTAACGGGCATGCCTGTTGCCCAGCCTACACAGCCCCCAGCACAGCCCCGTCCTGGGCAGTGAAGGAACAGTGGCAACTGCCTATGGGTGGGGATATCAGTTCCACTGTTGCCATCTGTGGGCTCATGGGCTCTGGATATCCAAACCTCCATCCTCGTCAATTGTGTAACCCCCCACACGTGTCATACACCACCCCTGTATGCGTCTTGTTTGTCTTGTCTGTTTACCTACCCAACCTACCTCCCCAGCTGTACCAACCTCCTTCACCTGACATACAACTCTCACCTGAAAAAAAAAAAAAAAAAAAAAAAGGGCACTCTGTACCCACAAAAAAATTATGCCCCATACATAGCTGCCCATTCCGCACACATGTCTGCTGGACATGGAACCTATCAACTACAATTGGCTGTACAACAAGTATTATTGTTGTCCTGACACCTCTTTCAGGGGTGGAAGGTTTCAAATATCACACCAAATTACATACATATGCACAGCTGTTGCTGATGAAGAAATGAGCAGCTATGGGCCTTACCTACATCCCTCCTGCACATCCCAAGCTTGTTTCCCTACTGTCTTACCCTCTTTGTGACCCCTTTTTCACCACTTTCCTGTCTCCCCATTTTCTTTTCTTTCAAAGAAAATAGCACGGGTGTGCGTGCGCCAGAGTAAGCACCGTTAAGCGGTTGTAAGCGGGAGTGCGCGTGTGTGCGTGGAGCTAAACGGCAGTGCGCATGCGTGAGCTCCGCGCAAACCAGCGCTAACCTGATTACAACTGCTTAAAAGTGCCTTAGTCACTTTGATTGACAGGTCCTGTACTCAGTTCAAAAGCAAAATAAAATCCCACTGTCAGTCCCAAACCCTGGACCTTGGAAACACTAGTCTGTACGACCTACCACAAAGCCATGACTCTTATACGAAAACATTGTGCTAAAATAAATATAACATGTAATAGTAGGAATGAACGTAAAGGGAATATAGGATGTGTAGTACCCAAAACATGTCATTTAAAATTATTGTCAAAACTACTGGATTTCCATAATAGTAGTGTGTGAACAGAAACAGCCATGCTAGTTGGTAGCTTGTAGATAATAAGGTCAGTTAAAGTACATATATAAATGTATGTATATGTATATATATATATATATATATATATATATATATATATATATATATATATAAATATATAGTTGTAGGAGTCATTGTACATACACACTTGCTACAGGGAACATGAGAGAGGATTGGAGAAATGTGAATATACAAAACAGCCTGAATCATGAGAGAGATACTAACCTTTACACTCACAGAACACTGTCCACAGTATAGCAGCATGGTCCCCACCCTCACAATCTGAAAGGGCAACGCCTATCCCACATACCCTTTTATAGCACTGACCTGAAATCACAGTGAGAACTGCAATCAGTACACAACTGGCTGTATGCAATTAGCAAATGCTGGCTTACAATTGGTGCAGAGGCCATCACATGGACCTATGCAGATACCTACAAAAGCATCCAGTGCTAACACTCCCCACATGCAATACATTCATTGCATTGTCTGTAAGCAGACAGAGGGAGAGCGAGAAGTGAGAGATAGAGAGAGAGAGCAAAAAAAAAAAATACACTGTGACTCTGTCACCCGAAGCTGTCAGCACTGACAGTAGCAGCAGCAAGCAGAAGCAGTGGTAACGCAACCAGCTGCGACAAACACAGGTAATGCAAAGTAGCAGGTTAATAGTGTGCATACTGTGAACCCTCCAAATGTGCCATAGGTCTGTATCCATAGGTATGTCCATGTGATATGTTGTGTGTACGTAGTTCCACCAAAAGGGGATGACCATACATTACATGTCAATCAGTCTTAGGCCATGATCCTGGCAGCAGTTGTCTGTGCGTTGGCCCAGCAATGGCTGTAGTGACTGCTTTGAAAGGTCAGCCAGGTTCAAAAGGCAGGATCAGCCCATCCAAAAGGCACACTGGCTGGGAACAAGTGTCGGCAGGTACCCGATATCACTGCATATGCATCCCATACTGCATAATTCCATAGCTTAGCAGACCAGGCCCGTTATGCATATGATGTGGTAATTCTCAGGGTCAGTCGAGGTGCCCCCTTAGTGGTGTGGGACCACTGTTGCTGTATGCCACTGTCCAGGTACATATCCTGTAGTACGGCCAAGATATATTATCATTGTTATATGCGGTTGTATGTCCTCTCGGAGTGCCAGTAGCACACATCCAGGGATACCACGAGGTCACAGTGATGCTGTGTGTTCTTCTCTGCTGAGGGTGGCCCTCACCTGGACATGTGAGATGATACAGAGGTTACATCCAGCTGTGATAAATATTTCAACTGGTGGGGGAGAAGGAGGGGGGATACGTGCACCGAACATGTCCGCAAGATTGTTGCCAATATCCGTGTGTTTGGTGACTGTTAAGTAGGTGTGTATTAACACAGAGCATATCTGAGGCATGTGGTCCATATGTGTAACATAACTGAAGAAGGCCTTGTGGTCATCCATAGTGTATGTGTCCATTTCCCTCCTAGAGTAGGCCGTGGCCATTGTTATGATGGACCGTAGCGTAGTACCAGTGCTGACCACAGATGCCTTCCCTTAATGTGAATGTGCTCTGTCCTGCAGTAGCCTCCTGCTATTGTTATACAATCTGCCTCTGTCTGGGGTCCACCGGACAGAATGCCTAACCTTTGTGCATAGGGTCTGGGTTAGAAATGTGTTTGCAAGTTCCATGCAATCTGTGTCATGTCCATGGTAAGCATTTGCAAAGGGGTCAGCAGTGTGGCTTGTGGCTTCCCAGTGCACAGTGTGCTGCATGGATACCATCTTAGTCCCAGCAAGTGAATAACTTTCTAATCACATACATATCAAAGTAGTCTACTGTGCTGGTGGTGGTGGTGGGATATGTATATCCAGGCCGAGTAACTTCTGTCCACATCACAGTAGTGGACGGTGTCCCACATACAGTACCTTGGGATGAACCCCCAGAGTGAGGTTGTGCATTGCACCTGTCATTGTGTGGTGACTGATGGGGCATGCTACTATGTTGTGTGGAATGTGGCAGGTATTGTTGCACAGGTGTTAGCTGAGCACTGATATCTGGCCATGTACCTGTGTATCCACCATGACACACACACATGCAACATATGGGAGTAGTAGTATATCACTACACATGAGTATCATGTATAGTATGTGTGCCATATATTGCTGACATGGTCTGCTGATATCCTGTTTGTGTTCTCTTCCAGGGAGATGGCGCGACAGCGTAACCCCGCCTACTCTGTGGCGGAAGATGAGGAGATCCACCAGAGCCTGGTGCAGGAGTATGAGATCCTGTTTTCCTGCACCAGTCAGAATCAGCAGGAGAGGGACACACTGTGGCAAGACCTTGTCCGTAGGGTAAATGATATTGGCACGCATAACAGGACATATGAGCAGGTACAACATCACTGCAGTGATTTAATCCGAAGTGTCCGGCAGCGTGCATCAGATATCCACAGGCAACAGGTCGCCACAGGAGGTGGGGTGGCCACACATCCCCCCCTCACCAGACTGGAGGGGCTACTCCTAAGTGTTGTGGCTCCAGCCCCGGAACACCAACAGCAGTACACCTGCATTATGATGGAGGCTGGTTCCACACAGCAGCACAACATGGAGCGTGCAGGTAATACGCCATATGTACACTTGACTGTTCTGTACACTCTATCATATGCAATATTAATGGCACAGTTGTGCCCACTGACATCAATCTCATCATTTCTGCAGGTCCCTCCAGGGTTACAGCAAGGCAGGCCATCCATGCTGGTGAGTGTGTTTAACATAACCTATAATAGTCCTGATAATGCTAGTAACAGTAGTGTAACTCAGTAGTGCTCTGTGTGTATACTGCGGGGTGTGTGCATGTGTGCAGGTGTGCCTGTGCGCATATGTGCATGTGTGCAGGTGTGCCTGTGTCCACGTGTGCATCTGTGCATGTGTGCCTGTGTCCACGTGTGCATGTGTACACGTGACCACGTGTGCATGTGTGCATGTGTGGATGTGCCCATGTGTGCATGTGACCACGTGTGCATGTGTGCATGTGTCCATGTGTGCATGTGTCCACGTGTGCATGTGTGCATGTGTCCACATGTGCATGTGTCCACGTGTGCATGTCTGCATGTGTGCATGTGTGCATGTGTGCCTGTGTGCATGTGTGCATGTGTGCCTGTGTGCATGTGTCCACGTGTGCATGTCTGCATGTGTGCCTGTGTCCATGTGTGCATGTGTGCCTGTGTCCATGTGTGCATGTGTGCATGTGTCCATGTGTGCATGTGTGCATGTGCGTATAAGTGCATCACTGATAACAATGTCTGGAGACTGTAAACTGTGTTTCCTGTCTTCCTCCCACAGGTTCTGGGGCTGCTCTGGTGACCTGCAGCAGAGAACCTGAAACCTGTGCCACAGCTACTGGTAATGATGATATTTGTGTAATGGTACAGGAAGGTGTGTCAGGGTCTGCCATTGGTCAGCCAATTGACAGTACACAGCTGGCAACCCCATCATTGCGCACAGTCATCCTGCCTGTACATCCTTTGTCACCATTGTCCCTAGGTGATGGACAGGATACAGTGGGCACAGACCAGGGTAATGTGGTACCTGTGGCACATGCGTCCCCACACAGCAGCCATGGGCAGGGTCCTCCGATGGTACCACACAGACAATTGCCCATGGGTTCTTGTGGGAGCATCCGTGGGCGTACTGCCTCTGGCCAACGTGCCCAAAGAGGTCTGTCAACCTCAGCTATGTCTCGGACTGTCATGCAGGCACAGTCACGTATGGAAAGATACACCAGACAGGGTCTGAGGGAGCTGAGAGCATGTCGCACAGCCATGACAGACAGTATGCGTGACATTGCGGATGCTATTCGTAACTTCACCGATGTCATAGACAGACGTTGTGGGGACATATTACAGCAGTTCCACAACCAGATGTCCATGAGCCAGGGCAATGGTGGGCGTTTGCGGCGTCGATGTGGCCATATGCCGGCAGCAGCAACAGCTGGCAGTCGGCGCGGACGACAACAGGCTCGTGCACACCCCCATAGTGCCAGCAGCAGCCCCAGCAATGCTGGGTCTGTGCTGTCATCGGAACGCCCCAGGAGACCATGTGCACGTGGCTCTGGACAGTCCCAACAGGGACTTGTGTCCAGTCAACACACTCCCGCTTCTGATGACAGTACCCAGTCTGGCTTAGTACTGGATATGGTCCGTAGCACCCCTGCCAGGCACAGGTACCATGTCCGTGCACACAGACACTGATCTGTATGGCCTGCCAGGTGCAGTCTGTAGGTGTCCACAAACCCCTGTATATGGCAGCTATGAGGTGGAACTGTGTGTCTGCATACACACATGCGAAATGTTAACACCTAGGGCGACCACATACACACACACACTGCACCAACACTGCCCCACCCTGTACTGCTGTCCCTCACCAACACACATACACACACATGTCAATTGGTGGTATCAGTGGCTGACTCAGGCATACCTAATCCACACCCTGTGCATATGATGACACTGTGCCACCTCCTGCAATCTCCACCATCATTGCGGGAACAGGTAAACACGTTGCTGATGCACAGGGTGACTACATAGAAGTGTATTAGTAGTATCATGTTGGTAACAGTACAGTGTGCTGCTATGACTGTGTGTTTATCCCAGCATGCCTGCTGCAGTAACTGTATGAATGTCCTGAATTGTTATCTGCACCCATAGTACATACCAAAGTATAACAGCTGCACATAATTGCATGCCGGTGGTAAGGTTGTCAACAGATAGCCATGTACATGAGTAGCACAGGGGGAAAGCTAACGCAAGTAGTGATATGCAATGGTGGACATGTACAGTAATGGTGTCAAGTTGCCCACAACGACTATGCCATGTGGATGTTCGCGCATGTAGATATGTGTGCAGTACCAATGTAATCCAAATCACAAATAACTATGACATAATATCAGTTCTACCATGGGCATCTGCGCTGCGTATTCCTGGGTACATGTTGATAGTGCCTACATATTTGCATTGTTACTTACTGTTATTGTTACCCCTTCTTTGTTGTATAATGCACTACTTCCAGCTCTGTTTACTGTAGCTTTGTTTGCATACATGTTCGCTTGGGGTTCCTGGAACACGGCTTACACCTGCAATGCAGAGTTACAGTGCTTCTGTAGACTTCTAGTGACATCTGCATAGCGTACGATACGTATGTCAACTTTACACATGACAGAACGTCACTGTCTGTCCTGTACACATGTACATTGCCTGTGACACATTGCACATGTCTTACCAGGCATTTACCCACGTGTGCAGTCATATATGTCAGTGCTATGAAACAGTAGCGGTACACCCACACATACACACCTTCAGTATGTTGTTCCCCATTGGCCCTATGTGTTGGTACTCACCATGGCAATCACACTACTAGGGTAGCATGTGCAAAGGTAACCTGTGAATCGCCTCTATGGTCCAGTTGTGGTTTATGTGAGTCATGTGTCAATGTCACAGCTGCCACATGTATGCAGTCAGCCATCACCCTTGGCCAGGAACGTACAACACATGTGTGGGATGCCACCACACAGCCAATCTGGGGACAGGTCTCTCTGAACCCAGTAATGCCATACCCTGTCAGGTGGCATGTCATATATACTACATCCTGGACAAACGTCAACCCCAATCCCTGCTGCTACTATTGATAATACCCCTGAAGATGTTCCTGAGAGTTTTGACCAGTTCTTTACTGAGACATTTCATGCCCTAGCTAGCCATCTACCTCCTAGCTCCCCTGGTCCTGAAAGTAGCACCCCTGGAAAACTACTTGCATTCAGCTGCCAACCAGTCGCCACTTCACTTCTCCGTACCTTGATTGAAACAGTGAAACCCAATACACTTTCTGCTGATCAACTCCCTGCCGAGTACCTATCAAAACCAGATGATGCTATTGCTTACCCCATCTCAAAGGTAATCAAAGGAACCATGGTAGAATCTAACTTTCCCACCATCTGGAAAATGTCATATGTAATCCCACTTCACAAAGGAGGCAGCTCTACTGAATTCTCCAATTATAGGCCAATAGCTATACTCTCTCCACTTGCAAAGATTATGGAAACTTTCGTCATAGACAATTCATGCACCACCTAATCCAAAATCGCATTATGGCAGACACTCAGCATGGCTTACGTCCTCATCACAGCACTACTTCAGGCCTCCTAGCCTTTACTAACACCATAAACCATACTTGCAACACTAATTATATATCCTCAGCCCTATTTTTGGATCTTTCCAAGGCATACGATATGGTTGATCACCAACTTGTACTCCACACCCTGCAAACACTGTCTATATACTGGAACCTTCCAGTGGTTTCAATCCTACCTGCATGGTCGACAGCAGGCTGGCCTCTGGCAGAACAAACTCTCTAACCTTCTACCTAACACCCTCAGAGTACCACAAGGCTCTATACTAGGGCCCTTGCTGTTCTCCATCTTCATTAACGACCTTTATACTGTCATCCCAAAAGTCAGCTGTATCCAATATGCTGAAGACTGTACTCTGATCTGCTCAGCCACATCTCCAGTAGAGTTATGGTCAGCTACCCAGACCACCTTTAATACAATAGAAAACTGGCTTTCTGAACATCGTCTGATCCTAAATCCCAAATAAACTAAACTGTTGTTATTTCACCAACACGTAGGTCTACCACTTTCACCGTTACCATAACATCAACTGATGGCACAATAATCTCCCCTGACCCATCTCCGAAACTATTAGGTGTCATCATAGACAATAATCTCATATGTGACCTACATGTTAACCAGATTATCAAAGCCATCAATAGAAAACAAGGGTCACTTTTCAGAATTAAAGCCTTCCTAGCCCCTCCAGCTAAAGGTGCCATAGCTCGCTCACACCTTGTTTTAACCCTTCTGTATGCATCCCCTCTACTCTCGAATATGAACAAGACTGTCCTTAACAAACACTCAATTTGCTACAACCACATTGCCAGGTTTGCCACTGGGCTGCCTTTTAGGACACATCATTGCATCAATCTAAATCAGCTTGGTTGGCTTGCAATACCCAGCCTAATACAGTGTATAACCAACTGATTATGGCCTATAAAACCCTCTATAATCCAGACAATACTCCTGCACTTCAAATGTTATCACCCCCTATAACAATCCTAGACTGCTTCTATCCTCTAACAAATTACTACTTCAGACTAGCACGTTTAATAACACAGCCGGTGATTCTCTCTTTGCAAACCCTGTAAGTAGATCCTGTAACTCACTTCCAACTGATATTACCCTAATGTCCACCTTAGGTCAATTTAACAGTAGACTCAAACAACATTTGTCACTTAACTGGCTATGTCAATGTATCAAGCCTGGCTAACTCAAATGTGTAAACTCTGTGAACCACTTTACTGTGTAATGTTAATTTAATCCTGACTTGTGCTCAGGACTAAGATTAACCTGTGGAACATGTTTAACTTGCTTACTTATGTAATCTCTGTAAATAATCTGTTTGTAATATGTAATGCTAGTATTATGTAATGCTGTATCTGCTACCCACGTAGCTTGTCTCCACGGGCCTCCCCTGGAAATGGACATGCATCCAGTCGGACTATCCCAGTCAACAAATGTAGGATAAATAAATAAAATATATTACAGTGACTACAATACAAGTCAGACATTGACACGCACTGACAGCATGCTGAACACACTGGGGCATACGTGGGGACTCAGAATAGCAGCCTGCCTGGGTATCACACACCTCCGCAGCTGGCACACAGGCATATGTTCCGTCGGAACAGAGCACATGCCACACATGGCATGCACATCCCCTGTGCCACACACTCACAGCCTGTAGGGCTACACAACACACCTGCTACAGACGTGTCAGGTACCTGTCTTGTGTGCTGCACTGGGGTCCCGCTCAACAGGCTGTATCTGGTGAAGGTCACAGTGACATGCCTCAAGGGCATTATGGTCCACCACAGCACACATGCATACAGGTCAGTCAGAGGCATGGACAGATATGACTCACTCATTGACCATGCCAGTATGGCTGCCTGAGACATACCTCCCTGGACTACATGATAGGGAACATAGAATGGATCTCTCAGCATGTGGCACAGGCCAGTATGAGCCTGATGTTGGTTGCCAACATACCCTCACCAGGTATTCTACCACTATATGTGGGAAGGGTGTTGTATGTCTACATTATGCTCAGTCTACACTGTCATTCATAGGGTATCCACTGGCTGTCAACGTGTGCTTACATGCTAGGGAAGCCACAATGATGTGCAAGGGTCATCTTGCATGTGACACCCACACTGTATAGAGACATACCACGTGTGGACCCTGCACAGTAAGACACAGTCATATTGGTATACATTGCAAATACCATTTATCCACTCGAGGCATGTGTCAGACATGGTAACTACTGCAGGTCACAGGTATTTATGTGTATGTGTCACACACATACATCATGTGTGCAATGCCATTGCTGGTTTAGGCAATGGCATGCATTGTTATGTACAAACACCTACACAAGGTCATACTGTGTGACACAACCACACGTGACAGTTGTGGGTTACCAAAACATGCCTATCTGTACTCTGACAATGGTAATAGACACAGTAGCAGAGCACACTATTGGCATTACTAGCCAACTAGCCCTGTTTGGCTGTGCTGATAGTGTGGTGACATCCCCTGTGTTTACTGGGGGAGTATGCAGCATCTGGTGTATTGTAGTATTTGCCAAAAGGATCTGTTCTCTCACACTTGCATTTACACACATCCTACTACCCCCACACACATGCACACTTGCCATTTGCAGGATTCATTCCCCTACCTAAGTCATGACATGTAAGAGGGACGCATTAGCAAAGTGCACTATTCGGTTTACTAGATAGTTCCTCTTCTCTGGCTGTACTTATAGGGTGCTGACAACATCAGTATTTTAAAAGGGTAATGTGCATCAGGTAGTGTGATCTCCTGATTGCCAAAACTAACATGTTTTTCATACGGAAATGCACACACACAAACTCCCCACATCCAAACACACACACATGCCATTTACAGGTTTCAAACTCCTACCTAACTACATTACGATACTCAGGAGAGACGCATTAGCAAAGTGCATTATTCACATTATTGGGAGGCTTCCCTTCTCCTGCTGTACTTATAGGGTGCTGACATCATCTGTGTTTAGAAAGGGGAGTGTGCATTCTGTAGTGTATTCTCCCAGTTGCCAAATGGGACGTTTCCCTCACACAAATTTGCACACACACACACACTAACCACCCTCATGCAAACACACACACTTGCGATTTGTAGGATTCAAACCACTACCTAACTATGTTATGATACTCGAGATGGACGCATTAGCAGAGCGCGCTATTCGAATTACTGGGAGGCTTCCCTTCTCCTGCTGTACTCATAGGGTGCTGACATTATCTGTGTTTAGAAAGGGGAGTGTGCATCCTGTAGTGTGTTCTCCCAGTTGCCAAAAGGGACATTTCCCTCACACAAATTTGCACACACACAGTAATCCCCCTCATCCAAAAACACACTCTTACCATTTGCAGGATTCAAACCACTACCTACCTATGTTATGACACTTGAGATGGGCACATTAGCAAAGCACGCTATTCGCATTACTGGGAGGCTTTTCTTCTCCTGCTGTACTTTTAGGGTGCTGACATCATCTGTGTTTAGAAAGGGGAGTGTGCATCCTGTAGTGTGTTCTCCCAGTTGCCAAAAGGGACATTTCCCTCACACCTATTTTCACACACACTAACCCCCCTCATCCAAACACACACACTTGCTGGATTCAAACCACTACCTAACTATGTTATGACACTCAAGACGGATGCATTAGCAGAGCGTGCTATTCGCATTACTGGGAGGCTTCTCTTCTCCTGCTCTACTTATAGGGTGCTGACATCATCTGTGTTTAGAAAGGGGAGTGTGCATCCTGTAGTGTGTTCTCCCAGTTGCCAAAAGGGACATTTCTCTCACACATATTTGCACACACACACTAACCCCCCTCATCCAAACACATACTCTTGCCATTTACAGGATTCAAACCACTACTTAACTATGTTATGACACTCGAGACAGACGCATTAGCAGAGCGCGCTATTCGCATTACTGAGAGGTTTTCCTTCTCCTGCTGTACTTATAGGGTGCTGACATCATCTGTGTTTAGAAAGGGGAGTGTGCATCCTGTAGTGTGTTTTCCCAGTTGCCAAAAGGGACATTTCCCTCTCACACACACAAACCCCACTCACCCACACACACTGAGCATTTGCAGGATTCGAACCCCTACCTAACTATATTATGACACTTGAGGGAGACGCATTAGCAGAGTGCACTATCCGAATTACTGGGCATCTGTTCTGCACCTGTAGTATTTCTAGGGTGCTGACATCTTTATTTCTACAGAGGTATGTAGATGTAGTACTACCTGTGAGGTGGGGGATAGCATATATATGCATTTGCAGCCACCTACGTCAGGGTCAGATATGCACATCGCACTGGCAGGTTATGTTCTATACCATGCTTTGGGACCACAGGACCTGTAACACACAACACAACCAGTCCAGAACACCACACCCACATCCAGGACACACACTTAGCTTCCCTGGGAACAGTGCCAGAATATGCAGGTATTCACATACACCATTCCAGTTGTTAACATCAGGTACAGGCATATTGTGTGTGAGAACTACTCAGGCCTCTACCACTTTACCCTACAGCCACTACAATTTGTGGGTCCATGTGCTATGGCAGAACCACACACCACAGCCACATGGGTGAATACATATTGCACCTGTCCATCTGCAACGTGGGTACTCACTGTTCCACACCAGAGGTAGACCACCATTGTTGATATCTGACCATATCCACCTTTCCCTGGACATCCATATCTCATCTCCACCCCCAGGCAAGGTTGTCACTGCACACAAACTGTGTTTAGCACAAGCAGACTCTACACTTGTGTAGACTGGGGTGGATGACTTCAGAGAACCCATGCTGGAGGACTATACTGGCCACTCAGCATAATCCTTGACAACTGCATCCTATGAGCATGTGTACAGATTGCATTGGTCATGCTATCCCACATATACCCGTGACTGCTCCACAACAAGACACCTGTCAGATGTACACCGGCCATATATGCGCCGTTCAACAGACAGAGTGACCTAATACATTGCAGAGCTGTAGCCCACAGAGGGAGGACATCTGTGGACAGTTCCAGCACGGCACTTCATTCACACATACTCATTAGAACACAGTGCTGACAGTGGAATCATCCAGAGAATGCAGAAGGGGCTACCCTCAGTCTGTTATTGATGGACACCTACTGTCAGAGATCCTCAGCAACCCTCTCACAGCACACACCGACAACATGGCTGTGGCTTAGCACATTCAATCCCTGAGTCCTCCACGGTGCCCCTGCTTGACAGAGGCACAGCTCACTAGCCTCACATGTTGCCTTCTGTGACCTACTTTACAGTGGCACGGTAGACCACTATCCTGGGGATGCAGATGCCAAGCACACTCTGGCTGAGCTGTCATTCCCTGGGGCAAGAAGCCTAGTATTGACCTCTACACCCATATGTTCAATTGTCGGATGCACAATATTTGTTGTGCTGTTCTACTGTTTGCAGGTCTTTATTGCCATAGCATTCCCTGTTCCTATGACCAACTTGTGTATCTGTGGCAGATGTTTGCATATGACGGCGATCCACTATATCACTTATGTCTCTGTGGTCATTTACTGTGTGCACTGGGCTGATTGCTGTGTTGTGGTTGGTTCCTGTACTGACACGTACAAATACCAGATATGTGTGGCCAACTGCTACACGGAGATATGGCCTAAGTGTGTGAGCATGCCCAGTTCAGCCTTTCCATGGCATGTTGTCTGACATATGCCTCATTTATCAAAGTGTGCGAGCATGCCCAGTGTGAGCTTTCCATATGTTGCACTCTGAAGTCCACCACATATTTGGGTGTGTGTGACCTTCGACAATATCGCACATTTATGATTGTGTGTTGGGTGTCATGTTGTGTACTAACTGGCCAACTGCTTCGTGTCTGCCACAACAGGGATTATACTGTGCCTGCATGAATTGCATGGGATACTTTGCAGACAGTTCTCAACATACTTCCATAATGACCTAACATTGTAGTACCGTATAGTGTACTGGTTCGGTGGACAGTATCCTGGGCTTTAGTCCTATGACTGCTTGACATCTTCATAGTGAGCACAACAGACTGTGCAGGGGCCAGATGTGCACATATGACCATGTTGCAATATGTTCAGATATGGACTACCTACACCAGGCTCGTCCAACATTGCTAGTGTATTCCACAACATGGGTGGACATTGGCAAACACTAGCGATGTTCCATAGGCCATTTCTGATTGTAGTCACAGGGTGTGTGTGTCCTTCGACACACATTGTAACTGGAGTTTGCCATTACATATGTCATGGTTGGTATACTGTGCCTCCGTCTACCTCTGACATAACAGTGATACCCAGGGTAGCCTACCATCTCCCATACACTCATCAGGATGCCTCTTGAAGGGTGTTGATATGTGGCTCTCTGGCTGACCTGTACCAGGAGTTTACTGAAGTGTGGGGGTGCCTTCTGTGTTATGGATCATTCTGTACAGCTTGTCCTATGTATGTCAGTGCTGGGATTCAGGTCTCTCATGTGCATAGCTCACTGCCATTCAGATTGTACAAGGTGCAACATGTTCATTCATTCCAGGTTGGACATGGCTTCATACATCAGGCACAGCTTTCCTGTAGCTGGGAAGGATGGCGGTGTGTGGGGCTGCAGTTTGTTTACTCAGGCAACACATGGCATCTGTTCATGCTCTTTGCTACCCCTGGTGGGGTATTGTTGTGGACTTTACAGTTGATGGAGGTGTCTGCTGCGGTATATTCCACAGGGGCTATTGTAGTCAGTTGTGATGCTGATGGAGGATGGCTGCAGAGCCACAGTGAGTTCCCCTTATCTACATCTGCCAGCCTTCATGTTTGGGTGGGTATATGGTACATGTTTCTGCGAACACTACAGCCACATGTTTGTCCAGTGCAGGATATTTATCACCTTTTGTACCAAGGTCTCACATTACATGTTAGGTACCTCATGGGTTAACACCTGTGTGGTAATTTGTGGGCACTTACTGTATATCCATGGTGGTTGTCTATACACAGTTCTGCAATTAGCTTGCTGACATGGCTATGGCTACAGTTGTCTGTTTATAGGTGGCCCTTTTGTGGGTTGCTTGTGTCAGCTGGGGGTCGGATATGGTGAGCTGTTTGTACTCCTCTGCATACATGCTCAGTCACAGTCCTTCCATGTTGGCCTATACCTATGGGACATGTATACAGAACGGGGGTGGGGGGGCCAAGACCTGGCCTTGTGGGATGCCACTCATATCCGCTTTGTAGTCTGACATGGATGCGGCATGTCTGACCATGTCAGTTCTGTCCTTGGTCTGCTTTGCAATCCCTCTACTGACATAGGGTTGTATATTTAAGCTGGTGAACATATCCATACTGAACACGTACGGTATTGTCTAGAAGCATGTGCACGGTCCAGCTACGCTGTGTGGACCACATAGCCCTCATCAATGACCTTAATGACTGCTTCAAATGGGTCAGACATGTTTAGGGGCCGGTTCTGCAGTTACAACAGCCACAGTGTGTAGGGTCCAGTATCAGTAGGTCCACATTAGCCTTCTGTCTGCGGTACATACTGATCCTTTCCATAGCTGTGCAGAACAAGCTTGTCAGGATCCTGGGGTGGTAGTTTGGAGTATCCATTCAGGCAACACCTTTGTTGTGATGGACCACTGTTGTTGTACACTGCTCTTTGGGTACATATCCTGTGGTAAGGCTGACATTGGCCAGTAGTGTGATTTTGCATTCCATTATTCTTGGAGTCCATGTTGGCCTCAGCACAGGACACCATCACATACCTTTGCTGCTGCGTGTTCTGCTTTGCAGATGATGGCTGTTACCTCAGCATCTGCAACGTCAGGGGACCATCTGCTGGGATAGGTATTTTGCACTCGGGGGGGGGGGGTTTGCACTGCACCTGACAGGTTGTATGTTAGCAATATGTGTGTGTGTTTGGTATGTTGTTTGTAATATCTGTGTGATTTGGAGCATATCTGTGGATACCCAACATGGTTCCTACCATCAGTTGGGTAAGCCTTGTGATTATCCTTAGTGTCCTGTACGTTTTGTATCTTCATAGGTTCATGGGTTCATAGTAGGCTAGACACCCTAGGCCGTTAGTAAGCCTAGCTAGAGTGTGTGTATCTTTCACCACCCCTTGCTATGTTCAATTATGGCCATTTATGAGGTTCTTCACTGTGCCTCTGTCTGGTCGTGACACAGTGGGGACCCCAAGTATACATGTACGGTCATCCATCCACTTGGCAATATTCCTGTTGAGGGGTGTCAGTGAGGGGCTCTGCCTACCATGGATTGGGATCCTGTTTCTGGGTGTGGGGAGCCTATGGGTTATGTATCTGTCCCTCCAGCACATCTTATTTCATTATGTGTTGAGGTTGACATCTGTGACTCTCACAGCTCCAATGGCTTTGATGTCCTGTGGTGTAGCATGTCCATTGCTCCTGTGTTGGACATGGCCTTGTACAACAGACATACAATGCCTTTGTGTAGGCAGTGTGTGACTGCAGTCAGCTGGGGTGTCTACAGCCAGGCTGCATATGACATATATTTCACACCCTTTATCCTGTTGGTGGGGTAACTATGAGGTCTTCCAAACCGCTGCAGGAGTCACGTACGGTGCATCCCATATGAGTCATTGTACTAGATTAAGGGTCTGATAAGGGAACAGTACAGCGGCACAGTGACCTCTGTTGATGTTGATGTGAATCCTTTCATGATACGGTCTCCAGTATCAACAGTCTTCATAGCACATTGGCATTGTGGCTGTCACATGACAGATTAATGTCGACCTGTGTCCCTAGGTCCCTGATGACTCCTTGCATACATAATGGTTTGACAGCTATGTGGTACTTTGTGTGTACCTTGTCTGGTATT
Source organism: Protopterus annectens (assembly GCF_019279795.1). Classification (NCBI taxonomy): domain Eukaryota; kingdom Metazoa; phylum Chordata; order Ceratodontiformes; family Protopteridae; genus Protopterus; species Protopterus annectens. The sequence continues at coordinate 99,761,712 of NC_056737.1, forward strand.
TGGTGGGACATTCATACTGTCCAGTGTCTTCGGATGTCTGGGTGGAGTTCTTGTGTGTGAGAGTGTGGTCTGTCACATGCTACAGACTGTACAGCAGTTTCGACTACAGTTATGTGCACATGGGTGGTGTCTGCTGCTTTGTGCATTGTCAGTTACCTGGCTATATGGGTGTCTGTGCTGCATATGGATACTCCCCCTCCTTTGATGTCTTGGTGCAGGTGTTGGGGCCATAACACATGATATGTGGTATAACCTAGTAGTGCTGGTGTGCTATCACTAGGCTTGCAGCAGGCTTCTGTTACTGGACAGACATCAATGTTCTCCATAATGGGAAGTGCCTCAGGGGCATGCATATTGCAGTTTACACATCTGGCATTGGTCAGCATTACCCTTATGTTTCCTACCACTTATGTTTTCTAGTGTGGTGGGTAGTCCTTTTGGCCTTGCCTACATACGGCTCTATGGAGGCGGCAAAGGCCTTATCCAGTATCTAGACACACACGGGTAACAGCTGACAGCCATCCCTGTAACTGCAGCATGGCTTGTCATGCTTGACATCTCAAACAGACACACATTAGACCCTCTTGGACTGACAGCTGTAACTGTGCCAGCTGTTAAACATGAGCATTCTATGTTTGTACTGTGGCATCATTCTTGGTGAGGGTTGGATGCTGCACACAGCCAGTGTCATCCCGCCCTGGGGTACATACTCAGAGGGACCATCCATGTCTCATTTGATGTTGTCCAGGGAGGTACATCTCAGGTAATTCACACCAGCATGGACATTGAGTGCATCATATTTCTGCTTGCTTTGGGGTGACCTGCGTACTTGTGTTAAGTGGCATTTTGTGGCAGCCTACAAGCAGCTTACTCTACCCTTTCCCTTGTTCAGTCTGGTGAGTGGGACAGCTGTGTGTGTGTCTGCCTATACAGATGCCTATTACGACTGTGTCAGGCATGTTGTTTCTCCTTCGGGCCTGTGACTCTTTGGCACACCAGCTTTGTGTACTATTCATTGCATGTGCTATGTTTGAAGGTTGTGGTTGCTTGTGATCTACTTTGGAGGCTTCTGTTGGTGTGGTGTGTTTGTAATTAAGGCCTCCGGGAATATTTGTCTGTGTTTATGTGTTTGGTTTACAGTTGTGGTAGGTCTATGTGGGACTGGGTTTGTGGTGTATGTGGTTACCTTCTCCTCCTGACTAGTGTTGACAGTACTGAGTTGTTGGAGCTCAATCTCTGGTTTGGATACATGGATGCATCTATCACATATGTTTGCATTTATTGGGGGGTGTTGTGGTTGTCTGTGTACTTGGTACTGGCATCACATTGCCTCTGGATTCACAGATTATACTTGTTGTGGCTGGACTTAGTGGATTGTATGTGTGGACATATGTTGTTGCCATACTACTGGTCAGTGATTACTTCCCTTTTTATGTTTGCTCTATCATGTGGTAACTTCCTCATTCTCTTGCATGGTTTGGTAATGGCTGGAGGCCAGCATGCCAGATGCCTGCGTGTATGGCATTGTATGTTGTTGTTTTTGTGATTGCATACTCCAAGCATTCCTGGCTGTGTTCATGGCATGCCTGTATAACATGTTCTGTGGTGTGTCCCATATTCTGCACTTGCACAGGGCCTTTTGTGGATTCAACATTGGTTTTAAGGGCTGCAACCTTTACTTTACACATGTTTTTCACTGTGGTATTCTGGCCAGGGACTGGGGTCAGGGTGTGTATATCCAGTGTGATTACTCTATGGTCTGGTCTTACCAGTGAGGGGTACACTTCTCATCTTGCCATCCAGTACACATGTTGCTGATTATCACATCCAGTATGCTTACCCCTCTTGTGGGAGTAGTACATTGTTCCTGGGCATTTTGATCTATGGAATCTGGGTAATTTTCTCCTACTGTGTTGGTGCTAGTACAATGCTACCGGTGTATGTCTGGGTATTTTCAGTCAAGCAATATAATGTGGTTTGGGGGGCTTGATATATTCATGTATTCTGACATAGGCCAGGTGCTGTTCCTGGTATTAGGACAGTGGTCTGCAGCAGGCTATATACTGTGAGGCAGTTTTAGCCATTGGTATTTGACCATGGCTATTCCATGCTGCTTCTTGTTGTGGTACCAACATGGGGGTGTGGTTATCCTTACCATTTCTTGCTAGTCACCCTCCTTTTGTAGCTTGTTCCATGTTTTGCGGCTGTACAGCACAGTATGAGGTGTGACCTGGTAGTGTTAGGGTGCTGATGTGAGCCTTGCCCAGTTCTCTATTACAGGACTGGTATCTACATTCTCCTTACTGTGTGCGTTTACACTGCACTCATCTTGCTGTTTATACATCTGTCATGGGGTAGTATTACATCTAGGTTCCTATCCCTTGTAGAACCTATGAAGGTGGGTTTGTGTTTTGAGACTTACCTATTCAGGGCATGCTGTGGGTACTGACAGCCTTTGCCGGTATCCATGGGGCATGCCATGATAGGTGCACGCCACCCCTAGCAGGTGGTGCATCATGCCAAACTTCCCATATCTTCCCAGCCTGTAACACTTTGGCTCCCCTTTCACTGACTGCATTACTTCAGCCAATTATTGTACTTGATCTTCTTGTCTTCATAGTGTGGCATCATGCTTGGTGAGGGTGAGATGTTAGGCAGGGTCTTCATGTTTGCATATACTAGATGGTGTTATATTGCTTAACACATGGCAATCATGCCTCAGGTGGTGCTGCAGGGCTGCCTCTGTCGGATGCACATACTACACTCCCTGTACATGTTTGAGAGCAGGTTGTGTCATGTTAGGCATCCCTGTTACTATATGAGTGAGTCAGAGAGGGGTATCATTCCCAGGGTTCCAACTGAGCCAGTGTATGTGCTATGCGTTGCCTCTTTACCAAGGCCAGGGCATACTGGGCACGCCTCCTTCTGCCTACTGGGACAGGCTCAGGTTGTTCCTCCTCCGAGTCACGCTCTGCCTGTGATGGCCTTGGCAATGGTGGGGGGCTGTTTGGCCCGGCCCTATGCTGGTCCTGCTGCAGCTCTTTTTGCAAGATCATATTATGTAGCATAGCACATACCATGACAATTTGGGTACATGTAGTTGGTGTGTACTGCAAGGCTCCACCAGATGTGTCCAGACACCAGAACCGTGACTTAAGCAGCCCAAACACACACTCTATTACATTATGTGTTTGTGCGTGTGCCTCATTATGGCGTTCCTGTTCAGGTGTGTGTGCGTTTCTGATGGGTGTCATCAGCCACGGCTCCAGTGCATAACCTGCATCCCCCACTAGGTGTCCGTGTGGGATGTCCCCATTGGCAAATGTCTGGTACAGCTGCGTCAAATGCCAGATGTGGGAATCGTGATAACTCCCAGGGCAGCCAGCACACACATTCATTATTATGCCATGGGCATCAACACAACCTGGCAGTTGATGGAGGGGAAGCCCTTGCGGGTTATGTAGGCCCTACCCCGCTCACCGGCTGGTGCTTTGATGCGTATGTGCGTGCAGTCTATTGCACCCAGTACCTCAGGGTATTCCGCTATTTGCTGGAAGAGACACATATTGCTGGCCAATACCTCACGGGCATTGGGGAAATATACATGATCACCGACATGTGCTGACACGGCATCCAGGAACTGGTGAAGTACCCTGGAGGCTGATGCCTGTGATATCCCCATCATATCACCAGTTGGTCTCTGGAAGGTACCTGTTGCTAGTATTCTTAGGCCAACACATACCTTGGTTTCCACTGGGATGGGTTCCCCTCAGTTGGTTCTGTGTGTGAGGCGTGGCCTGCACAGCTCAACAATTTGCTGCAGGAACTCTCTGTCCACTCTATAGCGCTCTACTATCTCCAGCTCATGTAACCCGTGGTAGGTGACCCTGGGCCTGTACACTCTTCTCTGTCTCCTCAGTGTGGGTTGTCTGGCACCATCTGCATTGTCACCACCCTCAGCAAGTCGCCTATGTCTCATTATGACAGCTATGGCAGCCCCTAACATTTCTGCTCTGAGTGAAGCTTTTTCAGTTTTCACTTCTATTAGCTTACTCCTGTCTTGCAGTGTCTCTTAATGGAAACATCCTGCACTACTGTTTGCAGAGTTTTAAGTGCTGGGCTGGGCTAGTATTCTGCCTGTGTAATTGCCTGCTTCTAATTGTTTTCACCTGCTAGCTTCAGCAGTTATCCCTGCTAGCTTCCTATTAATTCTGTTGCTTCCTTTTTCCTCTCTGTTTCCTCAGGGGGGAGCAACGTGCATACTATCTGAAACACGCTCACAGTGGCTTACACGCATGCACACGTGCTTACACGGTTCAGAATCTACTTATTCGGGTTTAAACGCGCGTACACCCACACAAACACTGTTACACGTCTGCCAACAGCCTCTAACATACTCAGCCTGCCCTACACGTGCGCACACCCGCGCAAACAGTGTTAAACATCTCCCAACATGCTCCCACATGCTCACACTGCCTTACACGCGCGCACACTGTCCTACTTGCGCTTCATGGCACTCACACGTGCGCATGCATGCCCAGCAAGAAACTTTGGTGTAGGTAACAGTGTACACCTTCCATTTCTTGACTTTCCATGACTTATCTAGTGGCACACCTCTTTCCATGATCTGTGCCTGTCATCTGTCATGTTACACTGGCCTCCAATGAACTGCATTTCTTTCTACCATTCCCCCCTGTGATGTCACCTATCTCCTACTCTATTCCTCCCCCTTATGTATCTCTTACACTACTCAGACTGTGCTCATTTGCTATGTGACTGTGAGATTCAGTATCCAAACCCTCATTTACATGAGATTGCCTACTAATGCTTAGTTACATGTCTTAGACTCAGCTTCCCCCCTTAGCAACCACTACACGGTGGCCATGCTGGTTTTGGTCTGCTGGTCCCTGCATTGTCATTCCATGTATTGCATGAAACCCACATTTGTGGGTTTATAACTTTCTTTATTATGGTTTTATACAGCGCAGCCCATTTGCGCAGGGCTGCGCTGGGTTTAAACATCGGCGATTGCCGAAAAAAAAATATATAATTTTATCATTTTGCCATCCGGTTGTATTGCCAATGGCCACATATTTGGCCATTGGCATGCTGCCTGAGTCATATGCAACCTTTTTTTGGAGCTGACATCTCTCCGTTGTGGAATTTGCAGAAATGTACTCAGTTGTCAACTGAGTACATTTCTGCAGCTAAAACGTCTCCTACACGGACTGGTTTCTGCTTCGTGGATCGCTAATATACCTCATTTGCATACCTTTCGGATGCAAGTGAGGTATTTAGCATGTCCACGCCCAGTCCGTGTAAGAGACGTTTTAGCTGGTCTCTTACACGGAGCTTAGGGCTGTTCCTGGATCGCGAGGCTTGCATGGAGTGTTGCACGTCTCTTACACTCCGTGCAAGCCTTCGTGAATCCTGCCCTATGTCTTTTTTTATAGTTTTTATTTAACTCTATTTGATATTTGTTTGGTTTCAATAAAAAAGGTGTGTGTGTGTGTGTGTGTGTGTGTGTGTGTGTGTGTGTGTGTGTGTGTGTGTGTGTATGTGTGTGTATGCACATGCACATGAGCACGTTCATATGTACATAATATTAATAATATAAAAACTCCTTGTTTAACATTACAGCCGAGTGTGCCTCCAGGTGTTTCTGCAGTTACCTACTACTGCGTCTTTAGGCATCAAATATTACTTGTTCATATTAGCATTAATAATTCCAAAACCATGCTACATACAATGTATCAGAATATTTTCTCTTGAATCGTACATGATGGCAAACACAATTGTATTGATAGATAAACAGCTGGCTAAAGATCCAAAGAAATAAAAGAAATTTATTATCTCTAGCACCTCGGCCACAACACGTTCAATGAATAACAGACATCTTAAATCACACACCATTATATATACAAAATAATTCTACAATTATTATATTAAACAATTAAATTAAATATTTCCAATTAACCTCACAATTCAAGCCAGTAGGTATCAAAGTATTATACTTTAAAAGGAAAACAGATTCTTTAAAGAGTTGTTCTTTTAATGAACAACTTTCTCCTACCTTTAATCAAATTTGTTCAAGAACGATGCCTTGAAGTAACAAAAAAATCATTATTATGTTTCTCTTTAAAGTGTGAAGCTACACATTTTCTACTCTTTGAGTCTTAGTGTCTCCAATATGCTCAAGCAACCTCCCTCTAAACATCCTTTTAGTCTCTCCAATATAAAAAAGGTTGCAAGGGCATTATTACATGAAAATAAACCAGCTGGTAAAAATGTAACTTTATTAATCCACTTAAAAGAATTAACCACATTTCTGCAAATAGTGCAATTATACAACAACCCCCCATTAACATTCCAAAATGTGCATGCTGATTGGTCAGCATGCACATTGTAAATCAGACTTATACTAATGGAAAAAGATCCGGTCACCCGGACTTTTTCCATTAGTATAAGTCACAGCAACGGAGAACGCAAGATCTCCGTTGCTTTTTAGAAATGGTCTCGCCATGTTAATAAAAGAGTTTAACATAGCGAGACAGCTTTAAGAAAAGCAATGGAGATCTTCCTTTCTCTGTTGCTTTTTCTAAGACTGTCTCGCTATGTTAAACTCTTTAACATAGCGAGACAGTTTCTAAAAAGCAATGGAGATTTTGCTTTCTCTGTTGCTTCCACCCACAGCTCTGATGCACTGCACAAGCATACACATGTGCAGTACATCAGAACTGCCGCAGAATACCAGACAGCTGTGGAATGGCAGCATGGAGGCATTATACAATGCCATTATTTAAGAAAATTAAGTATTTTTTTTCTTAAATAATGTCATTGTATAATAGCAATAACCCACTTCTGGGTGTGAGTAATGCTGGATTTACCCACAGTTGTCTTAGTTTGGCCACTCGGGCTTCGCCCTCGTGAACAAACCACATCAACCATGGGTAAATCCAGCATTGTCCACACCCAGGCGTGATTTATTGCTTAACTATTACAAGGGAAAGTACCAGTAATCATTGGCTGTTGGATGATGTTAGAATCCAGGAAAACAAAAGTACCATGTACTAACATGTCCTTAAGATTATGTCCATGTTTATATGACAAACAAGGGGATCTTTGAAATATTTTTGCCAATTCATTATCTTTAAGACAGAAACCCCAATAATATTTTAACACAGCACTAGTCTTCTCACTCAAAATATGTAAGTCATAACAAAATATATTTGTTCTTTAACTTCATTACTAACTACATTTTCACTGTTACAAAACTGATTATTATTATTACTCTGTTGTGGTTAGTTAGTGGGTTCAGTGTGGCAATGAAGTGGTATTTTTAAATTTAATTTTGAAAGGTTTGGCTGATGGGGAAATATGCACTGGTATACATAGGAAATTTTTGGATGGGGGACAATATTTGCATGGCACTAGTTGTCACCCTCCACATTTACTTTTTTCACTACCATATGGAGACTTATTACGGTTATCCAGAATTTGTAATAATGAGGAAGATTTTTTGGAAGAGATGTATAGGACTGTTAATATGTTTTTGAACAGAGGGTATGACCATAATGGGGTAAGTGAAGCTATTCTGAGGGTTTGGAAACCACTGATAAGTTTAGGAATCTCCTCATGTATATAGGGGAAATGTATTATTATTGTATCTAGATATTTATATGATAAAGAGAGATACTGTTATGGGTTAGTATGACTTTAATCTTGAGAATTTTGAATGGGCAGTATGACCGTGGTCTCCTTTGTTATTGCAGCTCAATATGCAGTTTTGGATGTTTATTATGACTAATTGTGAAGAGTTTGAAGGGGAATTATGCAAACCGATTATGAATTTACAGAAGGTGCGCCATTCTTACAGGATACCTATGATATCATTCCTCAAGTAATTATGAGTGTTCTTTATGATTTTTTAAGAAAATCAAAAAATATTATTTAATAGCTGAAGATATACAATGAGACAGTTAAAGTTGACTATGAGGTCCAAAGGGTTTGGACAACTCAATATCTCTAAACTAATAGAAGGATGGATAGAGTATTCTTGTGGCTACCCTATATGTCTATATGTTTGCATATTAATGGCAATGGATGTTTGAGAGAAATTGAATTTTGGAGATGACTGCAAACTAAGAATAAGTGTGCCCTGGTGAAAGTTGAATTTAAGGCTTTTAATTCTTGATGACTCTGTGAGGCTACATGTTCATATATCAATGATGGGGAGTAGTTGCCCTTGCCATTCAAAAAAGGGTGATGTAATTGGTTGCAGTAAAAGAATTCCTAATGTGGTTGCTTGTTGGTTACTGTAATGGGTTGGCTGGGTTATTCTTTGAACAGCATGAGTATATATTGGCTGATTTTGACCAAGAATAAAAGTGGATGATTTGTTTTATGATTTTCTTGAACGATTGTGATTGTGAGGATTTTTTTGAGGATTTTTCCTGAGGGAGTGATCTATTGTTCTAGATACTTGATGTGAATGTAGTTGAGGTTGGATATTCTTAAGGATACTTATTATTATTGCTATGATTAACCTGCACATCATTAACGGCAACACCCAACAATGTGCTGAACTAATGGTGAATGAAACCACCTATACAAAGCCAGAAGATACAGAAAATCTGATGGCCAATAAATGTATCTCCAGGTTTACTCCCAGCCATTACTTTGGGGGATCATTCTTTGCTACTTATAGCTCTAAAATTCTGTTTTTATTTTCTCAGCTCAATCAGGTCATTACTCAAAACAATAAATCGGTAATAGTATTGTGTGATGCTAGCTTATCAGATGCTGATGCATATTTTTTTACTTCGCATAATGTATTTTTTTACATGACTCAAGAAATCATGTTTTCCTCTAAAACATTTTAAATGTAACTTGAAGAGATGCATTACAGTATGGAAGTGCACTGTAGGAAAAGGGATGCAACAGCTTTAGAGTATTACCACTTGCACAATGTTTCATAGTTATGCAGAAACTATACTTTCTGGTCTTCAGCTAACAGCATGATGTATGAAGGTATATGAGGTTCCGACTGAATCATGCATGGATGTCCTATTGGTTCAGTAAGGTCTGCGCAGAAGTATGGGGCTGTAAGATGACCTAGTTATGAATGAAATGACAAACATTTGATATTTTGTGGACAGCAAAATGTTTAGCATACTGTGGTGGCAAAGGTGGGAAAGCCTCACTCCTCTTCCCCTGCTGGAGGATTTAACAGTGTTGCACTCTGGTTTAATATTGTCAATGGCAAGGCTGGAGCACAAGAAAGTACTTGCATGTCGATGGTAGGTGGGGGTGACAGGCAGTTCAGTGTCAACCAAATATGTGTACGTGAATTTATATATACCAGAAAGAAATGTGTTGGTGCAAAACATAATTGCCATGTATTTTGGTTTGCAGATTAAAATGGTGAAACAGGAAAAATATTGCTGATTAATATGGATAAAGTATGAGTAATGTCAGAAATATCCCTGTAATCCCCTCTTCCCCATCTCCATACACAAATATGACATTTGGGTTTGTTGAGTATGCTGCATATCAAATAAATATGCTCATCTTGGCAACAGTAGGTGAAATAAAACAAAATGTAATGGAATGTTGCCAGAGTAGTGTTAGGCACATGGTGGTGTTGTGGTCTGTGGTATCACCTCTTAACTGTGTTTATTGGGATTGTATCTTGCTAGACATTGAGCACTCAATGGCCAGATACAATGGAGTGTGTATTACTCCTGTTATCATCGTGTGACATTATAATAACATCTGAGCATAGCCAGCTGACTGTTGACCAGTGCTAGACACATTGCAGTGTGTTGTGAAAAATATAGGAAACATTTTCTTCCTCTTTTAATGCAAAACAAATTAATTCATACAGTAACTTCAGTTATTTAAAAATGCTTGTTCAGTCAGTTTGCAGTACAAAAGCATGAGTCAAGGTCACATGATGATAACAGGAGGTCCTATTGGACCTCATGGAATAAAGAGCAAGGTTTATGTACTGAAGAACACTTGGGAGTGATATACACCATAAAAACCCTGCTACCAGTCTCAGAACATATTTGTACATTCTGCTCCTATATACAGTAAAAAGGTGCATAGATAGATTTAAGAGAAAGTGTCTACTCTTAAATAGAATATACGATTCCCAGTATATGTTTTGTGCATCTTTAAATATGTTTTTAGCCAATGTTATATGTCACACACACACAACTTACTCTTCTGTCCATACTCAAGTACAATAAAGTGCTTGTTCCCAAAATAACAAGTATTATTGCTCAGGCAAAAAAAAGTTTATGTGAAGTCCAAAATGTTGGCATGCATTTATTCTAGCATTTATGTTTAAAGGCATAATGCATTTATGTTTAAAGGCAGGATGGAGTGGGTGGAGAAGAGTGTCAGGAGTGATTTGTGACAGATGAGTACCTGTAAAAGTGAAAGGGAAGGTCTACAAGAGGGTAGTGAGACCAGCTATGTTATATGGGTTGGAGACAGTGGCATTAACAAAAAGGCAGGAGTTTGAGCTTGATGTGGCAGAATTAAAGATGTTAAGATTTGCAATGGGTGTGACGAGGGTGGACAGGATTAGGAATAAGTATATTAGATGGTCAGCCCAGGTTGGAAGGTTTGGAGACAAAGCCAGAGAGGCAAGATTACATTGGTTTGGACATGTGCTGAGGAGGGATGCTGAGTATATTGGGAAAAAGATGCTAAGGATGAAGCTACCAGGTAACAGGAAAAGAGGAAGGCCTAAGATAAGGTTTATGCATGTGGTGAGAGAGGACATGCAGGTGTTTGGTGTGACAGAGCAAGATGCAGAGGACAGGAAGAAATGGAAACAGGTGATCTGCTGTGGCAACCCCTAACGGGAACAGCTGAAAGAAATGATGATTTATGTTTAAAGGCATCAACCTGCAATTTTCTGGACAATGCATCACAAGGTTCAGTGCTGTATAGTACTTTTGGTAGTCACATTTGATTTGAAAAAAAAAAGCTCATAGTCACAGTGGGCAGGATTCACGAAGGCTTGCACGGAATCTAAGAGTAGTGTAAGACTCCATGCAGCCCTCGCGATCCAGGAACAGCCCGAAATTCCATGTAAGAGACCAGCTAAAACGTCTCTTACACGGACTGGGCGTGGATATGCTAATCACCTCACTTGCAGCTGAAAGGCATGCAAATGAGGTAGATTAGCGATCCGTGAAGCTCAAACCAGCCCGTGTAAGAGTCGTGTTAGCTGCAGAAATGTACTCAGTTGACAACTGAGCACATTTCTGCAAATAACACAATGGAGCCATGTCAGCTCCAAATAAAGGGTGCATATGTGTCAGGCAGCATGCCAATGGCTAAATATGTGGCCATTGGCAAGGTACCCTGATGCAAATATGAGAAAAAAGGTGTCTAAATGCAGTGCAGCCCCGCACAAATGGGCTGTGCTATGTAAAACATAAAAATGAAGGTTATAAACCCACAAATGTGGGTTTTATGCAATACATGGATTTACAATGCAGGGACCAGCAGACCAAAAACAACATGGCCACCGTTTAGTGGTTGCTAAGGGGGGAAGCTGAGTCTAAGCCATGTAACTAAGCATTAGTAGGCAACCTTATGTAAATGAGTGTTAGGATACTGAATCCCACTGTCACATAGCAAATGAGCACATTCTGAGTAGTGTAAGAGTTACATAAGGGGGAGGAACAGAGTAGGAGATAGGTGACATCACAGGGGGGAATGGCAGAAGGAAATGCAGTTCATTGGAGGACAGTGTTATGTGACAGATGTCAGACACATATCATGGAAAGAGGAGTGCCACAAGATAAGCACGGGAAAGTCAAGAAATGGAAGGTGTACACTGTAGCCAACAGCAAAGTTTCTTGCTGGGCGTGCATGCACACGTGTGCATGCCAGGAGGCATGAGTAGGGCAGTGTGCGCGCGTGTAAGGCAGACTGAGCATGTGGGAGCCTGTTGGCAGACTTGTAAGACTGTTTGTGCTGGTGTGCACGTGTTTTAACCTGAATAAGTAGATTCTGAACTGTGTAAGCATGTGTGCGTACATGTAAGCCACTGTGAGCGTGTTTCCACTGGTATGCGTGTTGCTCCCCCCTGAGGAAACAAAAAGGAAAAAGGAAGCAACAGAAATAGTAGGAAGCTAGCAGGGAATACTGCTGGAGCTAACAGGTGAAAACAATTCGAAGCAGGCAATTGCACATGCAGAATACTAGCCCAGCCCAGCACTTAAAACTCTGCAAACAGCAGTGCAGGATGTTTTACTCAAGAGACACTGCAAGACAGGAGTAAGCTATTAGAAGTGAAAACTGAAAAAGCTTCACTCAGAGCAGAAATGCTAGGGGCTGCCATAGCTGTCATAAGGAGACATAGGCGACTTGCTGAGGGTGGTGACAATGCAAATGCTGCCAGACAACCCACAGTGAGGAGACGGAGAAGAGTGTACAGGCCCAGGGTCACCTACCAGGGTTTACATGAGCTGGAGATAGTGGAGCGCTATAGAGTGGACAGAGACCTCCTGCAGCAAATTGTTGAGCTGTGCAGGCCACGCCTCACACACAGAACCAAAAGAGGGGAACCCATCCCAGTGGAAACCAAGGTATGTGTTGGCCTAAGAATACTAGCAACAGGTACCTTCCAGAGACCAACTGGTGATATGATGGGGATATTACAGGCATCAGCCTCCAGGGTACTGCAACAGTTCCTGAATGCCATGTCAGCACATGTCGGTAATCATGTACATTTCCCCAATGCCCGTGAGGTATTGGCCAGCAATATGCGTCTCTTCCAGCAAATAGCAGAATACCCTGAGGTAGTGGGTGCAATAGACTGCACGCACATACGCATCAAAGCACCAGCCGGTGAGCGGGGTAGGGCCTACATTAACCGCAAGGGCTTGCCCTCCATCAACTGCCAGGCCGTGTGTGATGCCCAGGGCATAATAATGAATGTGTGTGCTGGCTGCCCTGGAAGCTACCAAGATTCCCATATCTGGCATCTGACTCAGCAGTACCAGACATTTGCCAGTGGGGCATCCCACATGGTCACTTAGTAGGGGATGCTGGATATGCACTGGAGCCGTGGCTGATGACACCCATCAGAAATGCACACACACCTGAACAGGAACACCATAATGAGGCACACGCACAAATACGAAATGTAATCGAGCGTGTGTTTGGACTGCTCAAGTCACGGTTCCAGTGCCTGGATACATCTGGTGGAGCCTTGCAGTACTCACCAGCTACATGTACCCAAATTGTCATGGTATGTGCTATGCTACATAATATGATTCTGCGAAAACAGCTGCAGCAGGATCACCGTAGGGCTGGGCCAAACAGCCCCCCACCATTGCCAAGTCAATCACAGGCAGAGCGTGACTCGGAGGAGGAACAACCTGAGCCTGCCCCATTAGGCAGAAGGAGGTGTGCCCAGTATGCCTTGGCCTTGGCAAAGCGGCAATGCATAGCACATACACTGGCTCAGTAGGGACCCTGGAAATGATACCTCTCTCCGACTCACACATATAGTAAAAGGGATGTCTAAGTTGACACAACCTGCTTTCAAACATGTACAGGGAGTGTAGTATGTGCATCCAACATAGGCAGCCCTGCAGCACCACCTGAGGCATGCTTGCTATGTGTTAAGCAATGTGACACCATGTAGTATATGCAAACTTGATGACCCTGACTAACATCCTACCCTCATCAAGCATGATGCCACATTATGAAGATGAGATGATCAATTGCAATAATTGGCTGAAATATTGTTGTTAGTCAAAGGGGATCCAATGTGTGCCAGCCTGGGATGACATGCTGAGCACAACATGATGGTCCACCTGCTAGGGGTGGCGTGCACCTATCAGTCCTGGCCTTATGGATACTGGCAAAGGCTGTTGTTATCCCCAGCATGCCTTGAATAGGTAAGACTCAAAACACAAACCCACCTCCATAGGTATCACAAGGGATAATAACCTAGATGTAATGCTACCCAATGCCAGAAGTCTAAACAGCAAGATGCATGCAGTCTAAACTCCCCCAGCATGGATAATGTTGATATCTATTCTGTAACAGAAAACTGGGTCAAGGCTCACAACAGCACCCTAACACTACCAGGTTACACCTCATACTGTGCTGTACAGCCCCAAAAACATGGAACAAACTACAAAAGGAGGGTGACTAGCAATAATTGTCAAGGATAACCACACCCCCATGTTGGTACCACAACAAGAAGCAGCATGGACTAGCCATGGTCAAGTAACAGTGGCTAAAAGTGCCTCCCAGTTCATAGCCTGCTACAGACTATCGTCCTAACACCAGCAACTGCACTTGGCCTGTGCTGGAACACATGAATATATCAAGCTCTCCAAACCACATTATATTGGGTGACTGAAAATACCCAAACATAGACTGGGAGCATTATTCTAGCTCCAACACCCTAGGACAAAGGTTCCTAGAATCCATAAACCAAAATGTTCAGGAACAACGTACCACTCCCACAAGAGGGGTAAGCATACTGGATGTGATAATCAGCAACATGGGTACTGGATGGCAAGATGAGAAGTGTATCCCTCACTGGTAAGATCAGACCATAGAGTAATCACACTGGATATACACATCTGGACCACAGTCCCTGGCCAGAAAACCACAGTGAAAAACATGTGTAAAGCAAATGTTGCACTCCTCCAAACTGATGTGGAATCCATTATGCATATGCATGTGCAAAATATGGGCCACACCTCAGAACCCGTTATACAGGCATTCCATGAACACTGCCAGGAATGCATGGTTTATGCAATCCCAAATAAAACCAAGACACAATGCCATACACGCAGGCATCTGGCATGGTGGACCCCAACCATTACCAAACCATGCAAGAGAATGAGGAAGCTACTACATGATAGAGCAAACCTAAAAAGGGAAGTAATCTCTGATCAGTATTATGGCAATAAAATATGTCCACTCATACAATCCACTAAGGCCAGCTACAACAAGTTGAATCTGTGAATCTTGAGGCAATGTTACACCTGCCCCATGTACACAGACAACCCTCTCCTCCCCCAAGAAATACAAATATATGTGAGAGATGCAACCATTTATCCAAACCGGAGGCTGAGCTCTCTCAACTCAGTACTGTCAAAACTAGTCAGGAGGAGAAGGTAACCACACACAGCACAAACCCAGTCTCACATAGACCTATCACAACTGCAAACCAAAGACATAAACACAGAAAAACATTCTCGGAGGCTCTAATTACAAACACACCACATCAACAGAGGCCTCCAAAGCAGACACCCAAGCAACCACTACCTCCAGACATAGCACATGCAACACATAGTATACAAAGCTGGTGTGCCAAACAGTCACAGGCCAGAAGGAGAAACAACATGCCTGATACAGTTGTAATAGGTGACTCCATAGTCAGACACACTGCTGTCCCACTCACCAGATTGAACAAGAGAAAGGGTATAGTAAGCTGCCTGTAAGCTGCTACAATACGCCACATAACACAAGTACGCAGGTCACCCCAAAGCAAGTACAAATATGATGCTGTCATTGTCCATGCTGGTGTGAATAACCTGAGATGTACCTCCCCGGACTACATGAAAAGAGACATAGATGAGCTCTCTGATTATGTAGTCCAGGCCGGTATGACACTGACCTTGTGCAGCATCCTACCCTCACCAAGAATGATGCCACAGTACAAATACAGAATGATCAGCTTTAACAAGTGGCACAATTACTGGTGTCATTCCAAGGGGATCCAATGGCTGTCTGGTTGGGATGTCATGCTTGACAAGCCACGCTGCTTGCACCTGTTACCCCTGGGCGTCTGGATATTGGCTAAGGCTATTGCCACCTCCATAGAGCCTTTTGTAGGCAAGGCTGATACATTGATGTCCGTGCAGTGACAGAAACCTGCAGCAAGGCTCCTGAGAGCACATCAGCACTACCAGGTTATACCTCATATCATGCGTTATGGCCCCAAAACCTGGACCAAACCATAAAAGAAGGGGGAGTATCCATATTCAGCAAAGATACCCACACGTCCAAGTAAATGACAATGCACGAAGCATCGGAGACCACCCATGTGCAACTAACCGTAGGCAAAACTGCTGTACAGTCTGTAGCATGCTACAGACCACACTCTCACACACAGGAACCCCACTCAGCCTTCCTGAAGACATTGGACAGTATGAATGTCTCACCAAATACCAAACAAGGTACTCACAAATTACCACATAGGTGGTAATCCATTACGTAAGGAAGGAGTAATCAGGGACCTAGGGACACAAGTGGACAGTAACCTGTCATGTGACGCTCACATTGCCAACGTGGCTAGGAAGACCTTCTATATTGGCCACCTTTTCATGAAAGGATTCACATCTACGTCAACAGAGGTCATTGTGCCCCTATACCATTCTCTTATCAGGCCCATAATTTAGTACAATGCATCATTTGGGATGTACCTTACCCGACATCTGCAGCAGTTAGAAAGACCTCAAAGGTGCCTCACCAAGAGGATAAAGGGTCTCAAATATATGTCATATGTTGCCTGGCTGTAGACACCCTAGCTGTATGCAGTCACATACTGCCTATGCAGAGGCGTTGTATGCCTGTTGTACAAGGCCATGTCCAACACAGGATTAATGGACATGCTCCACCCCAGAAAACCCAAATCCATCAGAGCTGTGAGAGTGAAAGATGTCAACCTCAACACATAATGAAATAGGATGTGCTGGAGGGACAGATACATAACCCAGAGGCTCCCTACACCCTGGAATGGAATCCCACTCCATGTTAGGCAGAGCCCCTCACTGACTCTCTTCAACAGGAATCTTTCCAAGTGGATGGGTGATCATATATGTACACTGGGGGTCTTCACTGTGTCACGTGCAGACAGAGGCACAGTAAAGTAAATCCTAAATGGCCATAATATTCACATAGCAAGGGGTGGCGAAAGCCACACACACTCTGGCTAGGCTTATAAATGCCCTAGGGCGGATAGCCTAGTATGAACCTATGAAGATACAAATTGTACAGGACACTAAGGATAATCACAAGGCTTTCTTAACTGATGGTAGGAACCTTGTTGGGAATTCACAGATATGCTCTGAATCACTCAAATATTACAAACAATATACCAAACACACACACATTGCCAACATCCAACCTGATAGGTGCAGTGCAACCCCCCCCCCCCAAAAAAAAATGCCAAATATCTATCCCAGCAGAGTGCTGGCCCCCTGAGGTAACAGCCAGCATCTACAAAGCAAAACACACAGCATCAATGGTACGAGATGGTGTTCTGGCCTGAGTCCAACATGTACTCCAAGAAGAATGGAACGCCAAATAACACTACTGCTCAATGTCAGCCTTACCACAGGATATGTACCCAAAGAGCAGTGTACAACAACAGTGGTCCTTCTCCACAAAGGTGTTGCCTGAATGGATACTGCAAACTACCACCCCAGAATCCTGACAAGCTTTGTCTGCAAAGCTATGGAATGGATCAGCATGTAAATCAGACATAAAGATATTGGGGACCTACTGACACTGGACCCTACCCAGTGTGGCTTTCTTAAGTGCAGATCCTGCCCCTTAAACATGTCTGACTCATTTGAAACAGTCATTAAGGCCATTGATGTGGTCCACACAGCCTAGCTGGACCTTGCAAAAGGCTTCCATACAATACCCCACATGTTCATTATAGATAAGCTCACCAGCTTAAATATAAACCCCTATGTCAGTAGAGGGGTTGCAAACCAGACCAAGGACAGAACTGACATGGTCAGAAATGCTGCAGCCATGTCAGACTACAAACCAGATGCAACTGGCATCCCACAAGGCTCGGTCCTGGGACCTCCCTTGTTTGGTATATATGTCCCATAGGTACAGGCCAACATGGAAGGACTGTGTCTGAACAAGTTTTCAGAGGACTACAAACTGGCAACCATATCTGACCCTCCAGCTGACACAAGCATCCCACAAAAGGGCCACATAGAAACAGACAACTGGTGCCATAGCCATGTCAGCAAGCTAATTGCAGAAAAGTGTATAGTCAACCCCTGTGGATATACAGTAAGTGCCCACCAATTACCACATAGGTGTTAACCCATTAAGTACTTAAGATGTAATAAGAGACCTGGGGACACAAGTTGATAGATATCTTGCATTGGACAAGCATGTGGCTGTAGTGGTTACAGAAACATACCATATACCCACCTAATCATGAAGGTAGTCAGATCTAGATCAGGGGAGGTCATTGTGGCCCTGCAGTCATCCTTCATTAGCCTCACAATTGAGTACAATGGCCCCTGCGGGATGTACCTCAGCAGACACCTCCATCAACCGGAAAGACCCCAAAAGTACCTCACCAGGAGTATCAAAGAGCTTGAACAGATGCCATGTGTTGCCTGATTAAACAAACTGCAGCTCCACACAGTGCCATACTGCCGGCCCAGAGGCAAGCTGTGCCTGATGTATAAAGCCATGTCCAAGCTGGAATCAATGACCATGCTGCACCTTGCACAATCTGAATGGCAGTGAGCTATGCACATGAGAGACCTGAACCCCAGCACTGACATGCATAGGACATGCTGTACTGATTTATCCATAACACAGAGGCCACCCCCTCTCTTGAGTAAACTCCCAGTACAGGTTAGCCAGAGAGTCACTCATTGACTCTCCTCAAGAGGAATATTGATGAGTGGATGGGAGATGGTAGGTTTACCCTGGGTATCACTGTTATGTCATGGGTAGACGGAGGCACAGTATACCAACCATGACATATGTCATGGCAAACTCCAGTTACAATGTGTGTCGAAGGACAAACACACTCTCTGACTAGCATTAGAAATGGCCTAGGGCACATCGCTAGTGTTTGCCAATGTCCACCTATGTTGTGGAATACACTACCAATGTTGGACAAGCCTGGTTTAAGTAGTCCATATCTGAACATAATGCAACATGGTCATATGTGCACAACTGGCCCCTAACCAGTCTGTTGTGCTCACTATGAAAATTTAAAGCAGTGATAGGACTAAAGCCCAGGATACTGTCCACCACAGTGAAAGTACTGAACCAGTACACTATACGGTACTACAGTGTTTGGTCAGTATGAAAGGATGTTGACAACTGTATGCAAAGTATCCCATACAAACCCTGCAGGCAGAGTATAATCCCTGTTGTGTTCAGGCACAAAGCAGTTGGGCAGTAAGTACACAACATTACACCCAACACACAACCATAAATGTGAGATATTGTTGAAGTTCACACTCATCCACAAATGTGGTGGACTGCAGATTTCAACATATGGAAAGCTCACACTGGGCATGCTCGCACACTTTGATAAATGAGACATATGTCAGACAACATGCCATGGAAAGCCTGAACTGGGCATGCTCACACACTTAGGCCATATCTCAGTTTAGCAGTTGGCCATACATATCTGGTATTTGTACGTGTTATTCCAGGAACCAACCACATTACAGCAATCTGTGTGGTCTACCTCTGGTGTGGAACAGTGAGTACCCATGTTGCAGATGGTCAGGTGCAATATGTATTCGCCCTTGTGGCTGTGGTGAGTGGTCCTGCCATAGCACACGGACACACAAATTGTAGTGGCAGTAGGGTAATATTGTAGAGGCCTGAGTAGCTCCCACACACAATATACCTGTACCTGACATTAACAACTGGAATGGTGTATGTGAACACCTTCAAATCTTGGCACTGTTCCCAGGGAAGCAAAGTGTGTGTCCTGGATGTGGGAGGGGTGGTCTGAACTGGTTGTGTTGTGTGTTACAGGTCCTGTGGTCACGAAACATGGTATAAAACATAACCTGCCAGTGCTGATGTGCATATCTGACCCTGAAGTAGGTGGCTGCAAATGCATATATATGCTATCCCCCACCTGACAGGTAGTAATCAATGTACATACCTCTGTATAAATGATATCAGCACCCTATAAATACTGCAGGTGCAGAACCAATGCCCAAAAACTCAGATAGTGCGCTCCGCTAATGCGTCTCCCTCAAGTGGCATAATTTAGTTTGGTAGGGGTTTGAGTCCTGCAAATGCTCAGTGTATGTGGGTGAGTGGGGTTGGTGTGTGTGCAAATCTGTGTGAGAGAAATGTCCCTTTTGGCAACTAGGAGAACACACTACAGGATGCACATTCCCCTTTCTAAACACTGATGATGTCAGCACCCTATAAGTACAGCTGGAGAAGGGAAACCTCCCAGTAATGCGAATAGCGCGCTCTGCTAATGCATCTGTCTTGAGTGTCATAACATAGTTAGGTAGGGGTTTGAATCCTTCAAATACTCAGTGTGTGTGTTTGGGTGAGGGGGGTTAGTGTGTGTGTAATTCTGTGTGAGAAAAATGTCCCTTTTGGCAACTAGGAGAACACACTAGAGGATGCACATTCCCCTTTCTAAACACTGATGATGTCAGCACCCTATAAGTACAGCCGGAGAAAGAAAACCTCCCAGTAATGTGAATAGCGCTCTCCGCTAATGTGTCCGTCTCGAGTGTCATAACATAGTTAGATAGGGGTTTAAATCCTGCAAGTACTGTGTGTGTTTGGGTGAGGGGGGTTAGTGTGTGTGCAATTCTGTGGGAGAAAAATGTCCCTTTTGGCAACTAGGAGAACACATTACAGGATGCACATTCCCCGTTCTAAACACTGATGATGTCAGCACCCTATAAGTACAGCCAGAGAAAGAAAACCAACCAGTAACGTGAATAGCATGCTCCGCTAATGCGTTCATCTCGAGTGTCATAACATAGTTAAATAGGGGTTTGAATCCTGCAAGTGTGTGTGTGGAGGGGTGGAAGTAGGGTGTGTGCAATTACATGTGTGAGAAAACTGACCCTTTTGGCAACCAGTACAACACACCAGCTGCTGCATATTCCAGTCTCTAAACAGAGATGATGTCAGCACCCTAGAAGTACAGCAGAAGAGGGCAAATCTCCCAGTAATGCAAATAGCATGCTCTGCTACTGCGTCTCTCACTACTGTCATAGCACAGTTAGTTATGGCTTTGAATTCCACAAATGCCACGTGTGTTTTTGTCACACTGAATGCCCATGTGTGTGGGTTGTTGTTCACAATAATGCATGACATCGATTAAACCAGTAATGGCAATGTACACATATGATGTATGTGTGTGCCAACTACTCATATATACCTGTGACCTTCAATAGTTCCCATATCTGATGCCTGCCACATGTGAATACATGGTATTTGCACTGGATAACATTATGACTGTGGTTTTCTGTGCGGGTGCTGTATGTGGTATGTGTATATACAGTGTGAGTTGTATATGGTATCATCCTAGCAGCGAGGGATACACATCTGGTCTGGGGCATATAGTCTACATGTTGTTGATGAACATGTGCTGCATGTTTTCACCTGTTGTGGGAATGGTAACAAGTTGTTCCATAGCAATGCAGTGACTACATGCTAGGAACCTTTCAGCTAGGGTGTTGTAGCTACAGTAATTCATCAGCATTCAGTAATACTTCAGCATTCTTGGTGAGGGTATGATGCCAACCACGGTCAGGGTCATACCAGCCTGCGCCACATGCTCAGAGAGCCCTTCTATGTTCCCTATCATGTAGTCAAGGGAGGTACATCACAGGTCAGTCATAGTGGCACGGACAATGACTGAGTCATATGTGTCCATGCCTCTGACTGACCTGTATGCTTGTGTTATGTGGTGGACCATAGTGACCCCCCCCCCGGGCATATCACTGTGACCTTCACCTTGTCCAGCCTGGTGGGTGGGACCTCACTGTACCAGACAATAAATGTACCCAACACAACTGTAGCAGGTGTGTTGTCTAGCCGTACAGGCTGTGACTGTTTGGCACACAGGATTTGTGTGCTATGTGTTGCACGTGCTGTGTTCCGGCTTAACGTATGCCTGTGTGCCAGCTGCAGAGGTGTCTGCTGCTCAGGTAGGATGCTATTCTGAGGCTCCAAGAATGCCCCAGTGTGTTCATGTGTTTGGATTGCTGTCAGTGTAGGTCTACATCAGACTGGTATTGTAGTCACTGTAGTATTTCATGCCACCTGACAGGTTATGCCAGTACTGGGTTCAGAGTGCTTAGTCCCCAGTTTGGCTATGTGGTTGCATCTCACACATGTGTTGTAAATTCATGGGTAGGAGAGACTGTTGACTGTGTACATGTGGCAGCTGTGACATTGCCACATGACTCACATATTCCACAACTGTACCATAGAGGTGACTGACAAGTGACCTTTGCACATGCTACCATAGTATTGTGATTGCCATGGTGATTAACAGCACATAGAGCCAATGGGGAACAAGGTACAGAAGGTGAGTATGTGAGGGTGTAGTGCCTGTGATTAGTTAGTGCTGGCATATATGACTGCTCACGTGGTCAAATGCCAGGTAAGTCATATGCAATGTGTCACAGACAACGTACATGCGAACAGGACAAACAGTGATGTTCTGTCAAGTGAGACATGGACATATGTATAGTAAGCTATGCAGATGTCACTAGGAATCCACAGAAGCTCCGTAAATCTGCATTGCAGGTGGAATCAGTGTTCCAGGGTAACTGCAAGTAAACATGCTACTTTAAGCAGGGCTGCATGTAGTCCATTGTGCAACAAACAAGCTGTACCACTTCCAGTGGGTAACAGTGCAAATATGCATGCACTATACACATGTACATAGAAATACACAGGTCAGATGGCCAGGGTCCAGTCTCAGCGCACACAAATTTACAGACCATGTACCGTCAGGATGTACAATAACCGGACGGAAACCCAGGTGCTCATACCTGCACTAATACACATGTCAAGTAACAGACCCTGAGCCTTCACTCAGTGGTTCCATACTTAGTAGGATGTATGCTACCTGTCCTGCCACCACAGTATCCCTGACATTTATGGGGACTCTCCCTCCTGTGAAAGTTAGTTTTGTGTGTTGGGGCTGTCTAGCATGGCATGAGGTGTGAGCTTGCAGTGCTAGGGTGCTCCTGTGTATTTTGTACCAGTTGTGTAGTACTGCACACATATCAACATCCTCAAACATCCGCATTGCAGAGTCCAGTGTGGGCAACATGCCGCTTTCAGTTTACATGTCCATCATTGCGTATCAATACCTTCATTACCTTATCCCCTGTGCTACCTATGTATGTGGCCTTCTGTTGACATCCTTACCACCAGTATGCAAACATGTGCAGATGATACACTATGGTACTTACCATGGGTGTAGAAAACAGTACATGACAATCATACCCTTACTGCATCAGGCATGCTGGGATATACCCACAATTATATCAGCACACTGTACTGTTAACAACATGATACTATTACTACACGTCTATGAAGTCACCCTGTGCATCAGCAACATGTTAACCTGTACCTGCACTGATGTTACAGATTGCAGGAGGTGGCACAGTTTCATTATATGCACAGGGTGTGAACTTGGTATGCCTGAGTCTGCCACTGATACCACCAATTGACATGTATGTGTATGTGTGTTGGTGAGGGACAGCGGTACAAGGTGGGGCAATGTTGATGCAGTGTGTGCGTGTATGCGGTAGCCCTAGGTGTTGTCAATTCGCATGTGTGTATGGATGCACACAGTTCCACCTCATGGCTGCCATATACCGGTGTTTGTGGACAGCCACAGACTGTACCTGCCAGGTCATGCAGATCAGTGTCTCTGGCCACAGACATGGTACCTGCACCTTGCAGGGGTGCTACGGACCATATCCGGTACTATTCCAGACTGGGTACTGTCATCAGAAGCAGGTGTTCATTGACTGGACACAGATTCCTGTTGGGCCTGTCCAGAGCCACGTGCACGTGTTCTCCTGGGGCAGTCAGATGACAGCACAGACCCAGCATTGCTGGGGCTGCTGCTGGCACTATGGGGGCGGCCGCTGCCCTGTTGTCGTCCGCGATGACTGGCAGCTGCTGCTGTTGCTGGCATACACCCACGTTGACGCCTCAACCGTCCACCATTGCTCTGGCTCATGGACATGTAGTTGTGGAACTGATCTAATATGTCCCCACAACGTCTGTCTATGACATCGGTGAAATTATGGATGGCAGCCACAATGTCATGCATACTGTCACTCATGGCTGTGCGACATGCTGTCAGCTCCCTCAGACTCTGTCTGGTGTACCCTTCCATACGTGACTGTGCCTGCATGACAGCCCGAAACATAGCTGAGGTTGTAAGACCTCTGTGGGCACATCTGACAGGGGCAGTACACCCACGGATGCTCCCACAAGAACCCCTGGACATCTGTCTGTGTGGTACCATCTCAGGGTCATGCCCATGGTTGCTGTGTGGGGAAGCATGTGCCACAGATACCACATTACCCTGGTCAATGCCCACTGTATCCTGTCCATCACATAGGGACATTGGTGACAAAGGATGTATTGGCAGGATGACTGTGCGCATTGATGGGGTTGACAGCTGTGTACTGTCAATTGGCTGACCAATGACAGACCCTGGCACACCTTCCTGTGCCATTACACAGATATCATCATTATCACTACCCATGACACCTGCTTCAGGTTCCCTGCTGCATGATACCAGAGCAGCATCAGAACCTGTGGGAGGGAAACAGGAAACACAGTTTACAATGTCTACACAATGTTACCAGTGATGCACACATGCACACATGCACACATGCACACATGCACACAGGTGCACACATGCACACATGCACACAGGTGCACACGTGCACACATGCACACAGGTGCGCAAATGCACACATGCACACAGGTGCACACATGCACACTTGCACACTTGCACACTTGCACACTACTCAGTATGCGAGATATCAACACACAGACACAGACACACCTGCATGCATACACAGAGCACTACTGATTGAGCCTAATATTACTATTACTATCAAGACTATTAAAGGTATTGTTAATACACACTCACCAGCATGGATAGGCTGCATTGCTGTTACACCGGTGGGACCTGCAGAAGTGAGGAAATTAATGTCAGTGGGCACAACTGTGCCATTGTTACTGAGTATGATACAGGTCAGTAGTACAACAGTTGCCTTTCACAGGTCAGCTGCTGATATTGAGAATATCACACTTGCACATTAAATACTATGATGACAGCTACAAACCAAGGACACACCTCACACATGCATTAACTACCAGTGTACACAACAGTCAACTATACATATTGCATATTACCTGCACGCTCATAATCATGGTGCTGTGTGGCTCCAGCCTCCATCATAATGCAGGTCTGCTGCTGTTGTTGTTGTTGGTGGGCTGGAGCCACAACACTTAGGAGTAGTCCCTCCAGTCTGGTGAGTGGGGGATGTGTAGCCACCCCACCACCTGTGGCAACCTGTTGCCTGTGGATATCCAATGCACACTGACGGACATTTCTGATTAAATCACTGCAGTGATGTCGTACCTGCACATATGTCCTATTATGCGTGCCTATGTCATTCACCCAACGGACCAGGTCTTGCCACAGTGCAGCCCTCTCCAGCTGATTCTAGCTGGTGCGGGAAAAGAGTATTGCAAAATCCCGCACCAGGCTCTGGTGTATTTCCTCATCCCCGGCTGCAGAGTATGCCGGATTGCGCTGGTGAACCATGGTCCTGAAAAAGAAAATAAAATGATATCAGCAAAATATGTCAGCAGAATTTGGCACACATACTACACATGCTACTCGACTGTTGTGATACAACATATCTCCCATATATAGCATCTGTCTGTCTGTTGGTGGATACACATGTAAATGGCCAGGTATCAGTGCTCAACCAACAACTGTGCAACAGTACCTGGCACACTCCATACGTCATACTACCAAACACCAGCAGTCAGCACACTGATTCAGGTCCAAAGCACCTCCTCACTCTGGGGGTTTGTATCGAGGTACTGTATGGGGAACATCATCAACTACTGTGATCTGACCACAAACTAATCACCCTGGATATACATATCCCACCTCCACCACCAGCACAAACTACTACAGGGAATAACATTCCAAACACAAACTTTACACTTCTTAAGACTGAGATGGTATCTTTTAAGCCCACTGGGCCATTGGAAGCCACAACCCACAATGCTGACTCCTTCACAAATGATTTCTACGGACATCTCCGAGAATGCATGGATCATGCAATCCCATATAAGACCAAGACACTCTCCACAAAGGGAAAGCATCCTGTCTGGTGGACCCCAGAAATAAACAGATTGCATAACAAAATATGGAAGCTACTGCAAGACAGAGCATAATTCCATAAAGGGAAGGCATGTCTGATCAGCACTAGTAAAGAGCTATGTTCTCTCATACAAACATCCATGGGCAACTTTGAGAGGGAAATCACCAGGGACACTACAGATAACCACAAGGTCTTCTTCAGTTATGTTAGAAACCTGGTCAGAAACTCTCCAATATGCTCATAGTTAGTACACAACAACAAATAATTCACTGAACCCACAGATATTGGCAACATTGTGGCAGACAGGTTCAGTGCAATTCCCCCCTCCCCCAAACAAAGACATACTTATCCCAGCTGAATGTAACCTCCCTGTCATCACAGATGTCTAGGTGAGAGCCGCCCTCAGAAAAGCAAAAAACACAGCATGAATGGGACCTGATGGTATCCCCGGTTGCATGCTACATGAACTCCAAGAGGAGCTAAACCCGCATATAGAAGTGCTATGTAACACTCGCCTGACTACAGGATATGTACCTGTACACTGGCGTACAGCAACAGTGGTTTCACTCCACAAAGGAGGCACCTCTACATACCAATACAATACAACACAATACAATACAATACAATATGCTATTGCCCCTGAGACTACAATAGCATACTGTTCTGCTATCCTGACCCTTGTGACACATGTGATGTGATGGTACCTGCTCCTGTCAAACAGTTACACAGGTTGACTCATATGGCATATTACCTATCTGACTAACATTCAGCAGGGGTATGTGTGACGTGTACTCATGGGGAGTCTTGCTTCTTAACGCTGTGTGGGTTATTGCATGGTATGCCTTATCTATGGGTAGGAACCTGTACCTCCACCATGTACTCTCTACTGCGGTGTCAAGGACGACACACAGTGGTCATTTAGGTTGTGGATGGTGTGAGGTGTTACTATGGTTGTTGGACATCTGTCATGGGTGTGACTTAAGTATGTAAATCCAGGAGTGGTAACCTCTATGTGGGTAGTATGTGTGCACTCTGTGGTGTTGTCAGTCACTGTACATTGGTAATGTGTTTGAGTGCATTGTCACAGTGTCGTACATGTCACTGTGTCCTTCTCCATATCTCTAGCTGTCATGTGAGGTACATACCGTGGCAGACATTGTGTGGTGTGGAGGGGTACACTGACCTACATGTCCATAGCTGATACACCATGTCTGCTGACACATACCATGTACAGGTATTCCAGGAATAGTGTGCCACTGTGACTATCATTAGGGGCCTATTGTACACGTTTATGACCCTGTTCACCCCTGACACATGCAGTGGTGGGCAGCCAATCACATATCTGGTGGTTACTGGTGTAGGTGATTTGAAATGGGGTATGGTACTCCAGTTTTGACACTGGTGTTCACTCCATGCCTTTGTCACCAGGCACCTGTTGCAATACATCTGTACACATGTGCCTCACTCAGAATCTCTCTCTCTCTCTCTCTCTATATATATATATATATGTGTATATATATATATATATATATATATATATATCTATATATATATATATATGTACATATATATATATATATATATATATATATATATATATATATATATATATATATATATATATGTGTGTCTGTATACATATACACATATATATATATATATATATATATATATATATATATATATATCGATGTACATATATTGCTATAGATATGGAGGGGGAGTGACAGAGAGGGGTGAGAGTGACAGAGGGGGTGGGACAGGGGGAGTGTGAGATAGTCATATACAGTCATATCTGTAGATAGTCAGATCTGTCTGTCTATGTATATATATCTACATATATCTATATCTGTATGTGTGTATTACATATATATGTTTGTACATATTCTATCTATCTACATCTGTCTATGTATTCCTACATCCCTCTCTATCTATGTATACATATATGCATATTATATATATATATATATATATATATATATATATATATATATATATACATACATACTTACATATATTGACATACATATATTGACATTCATACGTATCCATATGATAGATAGGTATATCAACATGTTTGTTTACAAAACTGTATACACACACTAACATACTGCTAAACATACATAACTGTGAAACCTACATTGTACATTGCACTACAACCTACATTCAACCTACATTGATATGTGCACATAGATGCCCTCACATACATATGTATGTACAGCCTTCACTGATAGTTGCTGTATGTCCCCTGCCCTATGCACATCTTCATATACATATAGATACAGACCAATGACACATATGGAGGGTTCACAGTATGTAGACTTTTAAAGTATTACTTTACATTGCCTGTGTTTGTCACAGCTGCTTGCGTTGCCTTTTGGATCGGTGTCCTGCTGCTGTTCCAGTTGACAGATGACAGCTTTCTAGTAGGTTTTGTTAATAAGTGTTTTTGTTTGTGTTTTTCTCTCTCTCTCTCTCTCTCTCTCCCTACCTCCAGAGGGTGCAATGATAGTATTGCATGTGTGGACTGGGAGTACAGCATGCTTTTGTAGGTATCTGCATATGCCCATGTGATGGCCTCTGCACCAGTTGTTAGCCAGCATTTGCTAATTGCATGCAGCCAGTTGTGTACTGATTGCAGTTCTCACTGTGATTTCAGGACAGTGCTATAAAAAGGTATGTGAGATAGGCATAGCCCTTTCAGATTTTAAGGGCAGGGACCATGCTGGTATGCTGTGGACACTGTTCTGTGAGTGTAAAGGTTAGTATCTCTCCCATATTTCCAGCTGTGTTGTATGTTAACATTTCTCCATTCATTTCTCCAGTTTCCTGTACTAAGTGTGTATGTACACTGACACCTAAGACTACTACTACTGTTAATGTGGGTGGGTGTGCTTTCCTGTGGGACATGTGGTGTAACTGGTATATAGCAGTGGCTCTTGCACTTTGTTGCTATGGCTTCATTATTTGCCCTTTACATTCACTACTTGTATGCCTGCTAGGTGTCTTGACTGTAGTGTGTTGCTGTGGCTTTCCTATCTTCCATGTACATTCACACCTTGGAATGCTTGCTATATCTGATAGGGTGTTACTGCATGCAGTGTGGTCTGGCCATGGTGTGGGCCTTGACATCTATTAGGGTATTTGAGTATGCTGCTGAGCAGGCCCCAGAGACTCTCAGGTGCATCTTTTATCTGCCTCATGAAATGGTACATATCAATGGGGTACACCCATTAAATTGTCTGGTATTCTGCAGTTGTGACTGTGGGTTAGCATGAGCATATGTATTATTACACTATTTCTGCCGTGCAAGTGGTGCATACTTTCAGTACTTCATAGTTACCATTGCATGTGTTGTAACACCTTTCTGCCTACTGTTTGTACATTTCACAGGGAGTCTGTGGGGCATCCCTGTAACTCAGTCACTGTTGCTATGTCTAGGCTTTTAACTATTCAAATATGGCAGTGTCATACCTCTCAAGTGTACAGATATTTGCAGGATGTCCACATTTTTGCCTCATATTTTGGTCCATATCTCATAAAACAGCTTTTTCTGGCAAATCACTCAGGGCTCAAGTCAGACTATAGTGACAAACATTTCAGTTTCAGACTTCGTACCCTTTCAAAAATCCAAAATAATGCAAAACCTGTTACTCTCTCAACTGTCTAAGTTTGTTGGAGCAATATTTGAAATGTGTTCCTGTTTTTGGGCCTTTGCTCCACATTTTTTATTACTTAGTCCAGATGTCTTGCTGTAAGAGGTTGTGGGGTATGGGCAGTGATTAAAAGCAAAGAAACAACAAAATAAAGAAACAACAAAATGAAGAAACAGCTCCAAAAACCAAACGACAAAAGCAGTAAAATCTGTTTATTCTTCACTCTCACTCTAGCGCCTCAGCCACAGTAAGCCTTCAAGGAGTAAAATGCTACACACTCTTCATCAGTTATATAATCACATTAATTATCACAATAAAATATTATTACTGTGTATTATTAAATAAATAATATAATTATTGTGTTAATCACATTAATTAACACAATAAAATATTAATTAATTAACACAATAAGAATACATCAATTAATCACTTAAAACACAAGGTATTCAGTTAAATTAAATTACAATTCTCTAACTGCAATCTGCATTTAAACCTCTAGGACACAATGTACCATACTTCAAAATAAAAACAGTTTCTTTTTTTAAAAGTAACTTTTCAACAACATTCACATCAAATTCTTCAGCAGCCACTTGTTGCAAAACAGTTGCTTGTAAAGTGTCATTTGATCCATTGTGATATTCAAAAAAAATGATTAGCTAGTGGACTTTCCTGTTTGTTGTTCCTAATATCCCTTAAATGTTCAAGTATTCTAACCTTGAACATTCTTTTGGTCTGACCAATATAAAACTTATTACAGCCGCCCCTTATAGCATAAATTACCCTATTTGTCCTGCAACTAAATATCCCATTTGGTACAAAATTTATATTACTAATCTTACTAAATGTTCTATAAACATGAGAACAGCAACTACAATTTCCACAGGGGAACATACCCTCTTCCCTTATTTGCAAAGATATTTTACACTCGGGTCTATAAAATTTTGTATGTACTACCATATCTCGGATACTCCTTCCTCTTTTATAAGAGAGCATTAATTCTTTTCTTAATAATTTATCCAATTCACCAAAATTATATAAAAATTCCCAAAAATATAAAATATGGGCAGTGATTATCCTGCTGTGAGTATGTGTGTGGCTTGCAAGGTGCTACAGTGACATTATTACCTACTAGCTACCAACTAGCATGGCTGTTTCTGTTCACACACTACTATTATAGAAATCCACTACATTTGACAGTAAATATACATGACATGCTTTGTGTACTACACATCCTACTTTCCCTTTACATTCATTCCTACTATTGCATGATATATTTATTGTAGCACAATGTTCTTTTATAGCAGTCATGGCTTAGTGGTAAGTCATGCAGACTACTGTTTCCAAGGTCCTGGGTTCGGGACTGACAGTGGGATTTTATTTTGTTTTGAGCAGACTACAGGCCTTGTCATTCAGAATGACTAAGGCACTTTTAAGCAGTTGTAAGCGGGTTAGCGCTGGTTTGCATGGAGCTCACGCATGCGCACTGGCGTTTAGCTCCACGCACACACGCGCATACCAGCTTACAACTGCTTAAAAGTGCTTACTCTTGCACACACCCGTGCTAATTTCTTTGAAAGAAATGAAAATGGGGAGACAGGAAAGTGGCGAAAAAGGGGTCACAAAGAGGGTAGGACAGTAGGGAAACAAGCTCGGGTTTTGCAGGAGGGATGTAGGTAAGGCCCATAGCTGCCCATTTCTTCATCAGCAACAGCTGTGCATATGTTTTTAATTTGGTGTGACATTTGAAACCTTCCACCCCTGAGAGAGGTGTAAGGACAGCAATAATACTTGTTGTACAGCCAATTGTAATTGACAGTTTCCATGTCCAGCAGACATGTGTGCAAAATGGGCAGCTATGTATGGGGCGTAATTTATTTGTGGGTACAGAGTGCCTTTTTGTTTTTTTAAGGTGAGAGTGGTATGTCAGGTACAGGAAGTCGATATAGCTGGGGAGGTAGGTTGGGTAGGTTAACAGTAAAGACAAACAAGACACATACAGGGGCAGTGTATGACACATGTGGGGGGGGTTACACAATTGACGGGGACGGATGTTTGGATATCTCGAGCCCATGAGCCCACAGATGGCAACAGTGGAACTGAGATCCCCACCCATGGGCAGTTGCCACTGTGCCTTCACTGCCCAGGATGGGGCTGTGCTGGGGGCTGTGTAGGCCAGGCAGCAGGCACGCCTGTGAGTTGTGCCACCCGTGCCTCAAGCTGGCGTAGGAGCCCAAGCACAGCGTCCTGGATCTCTCTACACACCACAGTCCGGACACTACGGAGGGTGAGTGGATGTTCTCCTTTGGCCACACTTGCAGAGGGGGGACGAGCCCCATCCCCTGCAGCACTTCCACCCGAAGGTGGCACAGGGCCACCGGAGGAGGGTCCGGCCTGGGCACTACTGCCAGGTGCACTCGTCAGCTGAGGAGGGAGAGGTGGGTCCGCTGGAACCCGCCTTCCCTGTCGTCCTATGTTTTGCATTATGTTATGACAGTTTGGGTTAGTAACGTACAATACCATTCACAATTAGTTGTAACAGCATGCATTAGTATTCCCATTAACCAAACACCCATATATTCAAGCCATTGAACAGCAAGCATAACACATGCATAATTTGAACAGCAATACACAATCCAACAACATGCAGGGTTGATTGATGGCAACAGGCCATCAGGTTTGGATGTATGAATAGGGCAGATGCATCAACGTACATGCAAATATGTATGAACCAACAGGACAAATGTCCAGGGGTGTTAATTGTAATTGCACATACCAATTTCATGTGGAATGGATTATATGTGGTTATAGGGTAGGGTGAAGAAAATTTAATTAACAACTTCAAATACCAGTGCATATGCTGTACATTTCTACTAGCTGCAGATATATACACACTACAGTTCTGCCTACAGTTTCCTATGTGATAACTACTTCAGGTTGGTGATAGGAATGTTACTGCTACATCAATATACATTTCATTTTTATTCATACACATTCATATCTGGCTCTGTTCAGCTACATCATCCTGCTACATTTGCTTTATATAGCTATTGACAACTGTGGATGTTTGGTATTTCAGACAACCATACTATCTGCATATTGTAGACTGAGAGCAACATATCCAGATTTTGGGACACACATTCCAGCTGCAGTACTGTTTTCAACACATGTTACTGTTTGGTTCTGCCTGTCATATTCATTTCATTCTGTACTGACTGCAGTATACTTTATTCAGGAGTTATTACTACTTTATTGGTGGATTCATACGTCTTTCTCACACTCTCTCACTTGTTTTATTTTTACAATTCAGGATGGTACTTAATTCTAGGCTTTATTGACATGTTTTACCTGTAGTTATAACAATCCTTTCCAACAGTCTCACTTCTGTCATGTTTCTGTATTTCAACAGGGATATATTTCACACATGTGTTTTACTCAGCTTCTGCAGCTGTACTTTTCAGCCTGCTGCAGGTTATGTACTATTATATGACAGGTGGGACATCTTTATTTCAGACTTGTTTCATTTTTATGTTTGGATTACAGGCTGCATCACACTTTTGTAATCAAGCAATACTTGCAAACCCTCTTACACTGTTACTTGCACATTGTATTAATTAGTGACTACACTGCACTCTTTTGCTAACTGTCATACTTATATATTTATTTACAGTTGCCGGGAGAGAATTACTGACCTGCCTTGTGGTGCAACCGCACCTGCCTATCGCCATAGGCTCGATGGTTCGCAGAACGGACACCTGCAGCTGTAATATAAATAAAGTACTAATAACATCTCCATTATATCAGCTAGGTTAATGTCTTACATAAATAATTACATGTAATTTACTCAGTAGTGGGGCGTTGGGCATTTGCCGGGCCTCCTGGATCCAACGGTTCAGTTGGTCCTGCTTCCATCTCTTCAGGTCCGCATGGTGGTGACGGACCTGCTCACCAGTCCTTGGTATTCCTGTGGCACTGGTGAGATCATGAGCCAACCGGTCCCATGCCTCAGCCCTATATGCTCCCCACAGGACCTGGCCCTGCATGAGTTGTCCTCATGATTATGGATGAGGAGCCAAACCATATATTTGGACTCCTCAATGCCCCACCTCTGTGCTCGAAAGCAACTACCCTCACCTACACCTGACATCCTGGCTGCAAGTTGGTTTTACAGTCGGTTATGCTGTGTATTCCCACCTATGGGGCTTATATATGCCGTTTTTCCCACACTTATCTGTGATTGGCCATTTTGGAATTGTATCAGCTTCACAAAACCTGCTTTGTCATGCTCCTCTTTCTATTCATTCCTATATATATGCTATTACTGCATTTCTAAGTACAACTGTCATGGCTTAGTGGTTCAGTGCTTTGACTATGGTACATAGTATCCTGGGTTCGAACCTGGCCATTGCTTTTTATATTTTATGACTGTCTACACAGGCTAGGAGGTGTGTCTGTGTAAAGGCGGTTTTGATACAGCTTGCTCAACTTTGCCCATCGGTTAGCTTGTTGGCACGGTGCGCAGCTCCGCGCAAACGGGTTACACCGGTTTATGCGTGGTTTGGCTGTCAGCACGCATATTACGCTCAGCTCAGCTATGGGCACACAGTTTCAGCATGTTAAAATACTGCTCAACCCCGGGCACTCATTCTACACCTATTAAACCACTGCTCACCTACGAGCACTCAGTTTACAACTGTTAAACCACTGCTCACCTACAGGCAGATATCCTCAACTTGTTAGACTGTAGCTCAGCTATGGGCACATCTCACATTTTTTTTATTTTTTTATCTCACATTTCTTCAAAATACATGGCCCATTTCATTACATTTTACATAAAATATAATTTTATATATGTACATATATGTCAGGGACTTGTTTCGTGCTTTTCACTAAATATAAAAATTGATGTTGTGGGGGCTCGAACCATGACTGCCTCCTCTTCAGCCAACGTCTCTACCACTACACAATTGCTTTTTGGTTTACTTTGCATATTTAGTTCTTATATGCTTTTCCACTGACTGCTAACTGTGGCTAAGCGACAGGCACGCCCGCGCAAACGAGCGCACTCGCGGGCAAACATCTTTACGACTTAAAAAAAATATATAAGATGTTCATTTATACATTTTATGTTCATAGTCTGTAGGGGCATGTGTTGTGTTTATTCACATTTACACGGACTCTGTTGTGGGGTTTACTTTCTGGACTTTTAATCTTCTAGGGGCATGTCCGTAACGCTCCCTACTGTCTTCCACGGACCGTGTTAGCCTTAGGTGTGATTCAGCATGCCGTCATGCATATGCATGACATGCTGACGTCACACCATTTAACTGCAGCCTTCGTGTAAGCCTTGTAACTCTTACATGGAGGCTTTGTGAATCCTGCCCAGTCTCTTTACAAAATAAAACTTCTTTTTTATGAATAACAAAGACACTTAATTATGGTACCAATGATGGTGGTTCATGTGGAAGTTATTTAGGCATAATTTGTTCAGAGTCATAATGAATACAAGCATTGGCTGTGAGGATCCAACCTCAGTCATCCAATTATTATGAACTTTCAATATTATCTGTCTGCATTAAGCAAACCCTGTTTTTTAACTGTGTAGGGAAAATTAAGAATGAAATATATTGTAAGTACCTCTTTTATTAAGTATAAATTCCACCACTTATGTCACAAGAGTGCTGGAAAGGCTAGCATGCCAGTATGCAGGATATAATTAAGAAAAGACCTGCTTATATCTGATACATAGTCTGTAGGAGGCAAAGTAGTTGTTATATGCAAATGATTCTGCCTAGCACATAAAATAATTTCAGCAGGGACAGATCATGGGCAGGTTTATAAATAAAGCTCAGAAATTATATGTGCACTTTACTGCGGTCTTTCACTTAATTACATTGTCAGAAAGGTTTCAGGACTACCACACAATAGTAAATGATAACAAAAAGTCATAGCAGGCAGTAAAACCTGCAGAGGTATAAAGTGTTTCTCAAGGACAGTAACAGCAGTCTTTGATATCTCCCTTCCCCCACAAACTCTGCTTCACTCACACTTCAAGGAAGGTCAAGTTTTCCTTGAACTAAAGCAGGATTGCTTAGTAAGAGTAGGTTGTCACCTGCAGGCAAGTAGAAGAAGTTGCAGGGTGCATGGCTATTTCACTGACATTGCTGAGTACTGACAAGTAGGAAAGAACTACAGTAAATTTATGACAGCAACTGATGTGCATGCATTAACTGAGGAGAACTCATCAGCATTGTTTATCAAGAATATTAGAAGCCAGTGAAATCTATCAGTTTACAATCAATACATTTTTCTCCTTAATAAGTCCTGTTGCGGGGAAACAGTTTTTAATCTGTTGTCACTGACACATGAGACTGTTACCTTTTTAAATACTTAGCTTGACTTTCTTTTGAGAACTGGCAAGTGACTAAAATCATGCAGACACAAAAAAGTACTCCAACAAAATACTAACACCGGTGGAGCACTACTTAGATGTCAGGAACCTATGGGTACAGAAATATTTGGTTCATAGGTTTATAGGTACTAAGTAGGCTATTGATCTCTGACGATCTCAAAAAGCCTAGCCTTACATTCCCATGTTAGTTTTTAGCTCTTATATTTTGTGCATAAATAACCCAGAGGTGGACAGAACAAGGATTTGTTGGAACATTTACATGTTTCCCTATTCATGGGGGACGTACACTAAACCAGGGAAGAATTTGCAGTTTCCCATCCAATCAGTACCCTAAATCATCCACATTAATTGGCCGTGCTCACTGATGGGATAACATGGCACTGTTTTTTATCAAATTTTCCATCCACTGTTTGCACTGTGTATAAATTACAACCATACCCCCCGAGTTTTATAGCGTGATAAGCACGATTAACACTGAGAATTATCCAGAATCAGCAGGTTTCAGTCACAGATGTTTACCCACCAAGGTGTATATGCTGTCCTAAGACACCACTGACTTTTAAATCATGCCTCAAAGAAGAGCATCTAATACTATCATGTCACTATCAATGATTTATCACAGGATAGCTGTGCTTATCACAGGGGCTCCCTCCACCTTCATCTTCCTAGTCACCAAATTCTATCACCTGCTCTTTCATTCACCCCCCTCCTGATGTCTCTCCCGGACTCATCTTACTAATATAATCATATTTGTCCTTCAGTCCATCCTATTGCCTCCTTCAGCTCCTTTAAACTCTATCTTTTCATTTGCTAGTATGAAATGTACTTGTATTATAGTCCACAACAATTGACTACTGAATGTTAATGTATCTATACATACATATATATGTATATATATTTGAGTTGTAATTCTTACAAGATGCATCTAAACCTGTATATTTGTCTGATTATTCACAAATGGCATAATGTAAATATTATTCACAAGATGTTAAAACTATGTCAGCTCACTATCTAATACAATTGTCTACCCCATGCAAATATTTCTAATATATATCACTACTAAACATTGTTACTGGTATATCAATGTATTACTAAAATGTGGAGTTTTCTTCCCGGGTATCTACCAAAAAGGGGCCATTATGCCCTGTTGGACTACCCTGGTTAACAAATGCAAAATAAATAGATACGTAGTTACATGCATGCATACATACATACATACATAAAATGGTTTTACTGGTAAAAATATTGAAAATAGCTCACATTGACTGTCTTGTTCTGTACTTCAGTTGCTTCTAGACCCAGGCCTAGTATTAATAAATCTGGCTTTGAACAGAGCAGATAGGGTTAAAACACCATCTGATACAAAGTAAGACACATCACATGTTCATAGTTTCAAAAGGGTGTAATGACTAACACTAGGGTCTTTTATGCCTAGCCATCATCTCACATCTCTGACATATTGATGAGTGTAAGCAGGGGCTTGTGAGACTTAACATTTACAAGCAAGGACCTGGGAGATGAGCCATTTACAGGCTGCCTGTGTCCATTAGAGACATAGGTGCCAAACCAAAGATGAATTCCCTTTTCCTCATCCAATTGTCCAAGTTACACTTGGATTGGGGGAACTCTGCTTTACATGGATGGGGAGCCTGTTCCAGAGAAGGGGTACTTGTACACACCTGTATCTCTAGCACATCTTATTTATATCACAGGCAAGGTTTAAGTCATTTGAATTTGTAATTCTGGTACTGTCTGTTTTGCAGATATGCAGGAGGTCCATCAGGGTGGGGTCTGACAATGCCTTGTATGCCAGGCAGAGATGTCCCCTCAACAGCCTATAGGGGTCAGAATACAGGGATAGGGCTTTGAGACAGTCTGCATAGGAGATGCCCTATATTCTTTCAGTGAGGAACCTCTGTGGATATTCCAAATGCTGGATATGCATTGTTAGGTACATAGCAAAGGAGCATTGTACTGAATGATAGGTTTAATTAATGCTGAATTCAGTAGAACAATGACCTCCTTGGACCTAACATTTGTTTATAAATTGCACAACATAGAATGATTTCCTCACTACTGTAGCACATGTGATGGTACCTGTGTACATCCCAAGTCCTCTATATATGCACATAAATATTATTATATAGATATAATTTTATTTATATATATATATATATATATATATATATATATATATATATATATATATATATATATATATATATATTATATATTATATATCACTTAAATACTTAAATGACCATGGGAATGTAAGGTTCAGCTTCTTAAGATTGTTACATATCAATAGTCTAGTAAGTACTATAAATCTCACTAAAGATGCCTTGGCCAGGTCAAAGTAAGCAATCTAGCTTTCAGTCCTGTACCTGTGAAATCCACTCATCCAGCTGGTCCCTCCTCTGTCTTGGTAGGTTGTTGGACCTGTGATAATACTGCTGAAATGAGCAAAGATCCTAGTCACCAACGTGATGTGATCTCCCTGCTCCTGTCATGTCTATTTCTTTCAAGCATCACACCTGGAGGAGTCCTGATACAGCTTCTGTAGGTATGACTCCTGCATCAGGTAGAGGAGAATTTTGGTCTCTTTCACAGACCAGCTTGGGGACAACTCTGGGTTTTAATGGAATGCATTGCCTTAAAGCCCAAGTTCAGAATCAGATATAGAGGTATGAAGCTGAGACTGCTAGGGTATGAACCATATCTTCTTGCATTTGGCATAAATCAGTCTAACCCCTAACATCCAGCATGGACACTGACTGGGTATAGGAAGGTATATGAATGCAAAGGAATGCAACAGGTATGTGCATGCACAGGCACATTTCAGCTCATCCACACCAGTATGAAGACATATGTGCTAATAATAGCACTTATACATGTGATCTTTGATACATGGCTAATCTTTATTTGCATAAGAACGTCATACATCTGACCAAACGTTCACCAGTCATTTATAACCCATCATTTTAATTGGCTCTGTGCTTAATATTTAAGTCAAAGGTGATGTAAAGTGCAAATTAGCTGAAAAGGTTTATTAATTGCAGAGACAGCATCAAATTACAAAAAAAAAAAAAAAAAAAAAAAAAAAACAGATATCAATGGATTTTAGCATATCTTCTGGATTAGCCTTTGATTTACAGGGAAAGCAGTAAATGTTGCAATACTTGTATGCTTCTACCTGTATAGATTTTTGATGTGTAAGGTACCATATTCACTGCTGTCTATATTACTATAGTACATGTGCACAGTGACTTACTGCAGACACTGGTCTCTGGCAATGAGGCTACCCTACAGGTAACCTTACTGTAAGTAAGGAATAACATATATAACTTAATAATCACTTTACCACACCCTTACAGCAAACCCTTTTAGGCTACAATTTACTATACACAGTCTCAGACATATTGCAGCAGATTAATACATAATGTAGACAGCAATTTGAAGCAAAGGCAAATCCAGAGGTCATAATTAAAGCTTCAATGTGCATTTGCTACTTATTAATTAATGAATGAAATGCATGACCCAGAACTGATTGAAGTTACATACATTAAGAAGTTGTAATTCTAACATATACTTACAGGTTATACAATGTAGCAGAAGTAGTGGGGAGAAAGACACAGGAGAGACTTTAGCACTGAAAGCATATGGGAAAAGAGGAACCAAAACGGGTAGAGAGAGCCGAAGCATGATACCCAATAGTTGCAGACATAAATGCTGTATGGTTAAGGAAAAGCATATTGGCTTAGTGTGGGAAAAGAGCTAATGACATGGTGGAATGTGCCAGAACAATGGCTGAACAGACAGACAGAATGATTGTTCAAAACAGCTGTAATGGTGGCCCTTCCACTGACCACTGTTTGACACTGTATGAGGAGTACC
Organism: Protopterus annectens; assembly: GCF_019279795.1. NCBI lineage: Eukaryota > Metazoa > Chordata > Ceratodontiformes > Protopteridae > Protopterus > Protopterus annectens. The sequence continues at coordinate 99,801,881 of NC_056737.1, forward strand.
TTCTCTCTATTAGGGGTGATGACTTTGATGAGAAAGCTGCAGGAACCATTCAAAGTGATGCTGACACCAATAATTTCAGACACCTACAACACCCACAGTCAGGCATGGAAGAAGGTAGCTGGCTTTGGTAATTTCAGGCTAGGTGTACTTGGCATATTATCTGTATACACAATTTTTAAGTCTCCATATCAGGTACTCCTTTAACATTAGGTGTAGCAGAGAATCTACAGACATTGTATGTGTGGACATCAGACCTTTAAAGAAAAAAATCATATTTAACCGACACAGGTTACATTAATCACATCTTCACATACTTCTTCACATTGCATGCTCTGCTACATCACAACAGGCTGATGTTGACAGAATGGCTGTCAGTGATGATGTCATAACAGTCCCTCTCATGACACAGCCTCAGGACAGCAGCACACAGTCACAAAATGTACTTGCATGCCCTCTACCTCACAGCAGGTGCATACAGAGTCCATTCTGGGCACATTGAAAGTGCTGAGAAGAGTACTGTTGGCTAACATTAAAGACTGAATGGTTTACTATTGAAATCTGGAAAATGCAATGCTCAACTGATTAAAATGTCAAGCCAAAATGTCGAAATGCGTACCATCAAAAAGGCACAATCTCAGAATTGAATTAATCGTCCACTATAGTTAAATTTATTCAAGATAGCCTTAGATGACATCAGTCACGCAAGCTGTGCAGTGTAACTTACCATTAGACTATCAAGTCAATGGCATATGGTTTTTACTGTTTTGCAGGAGGTAAGCCCCCCTGCACCCACACCCCCTACAAATTACGTATACCAACTCTGAGATCGCACTGCAGTGAGGAAAAAGGTAAATTCCCTGTTCCTCACTGTATGCGATCTCCACTCACAATACCGGACTCAGACTATCGAATTACACTGCACATTCTGTATTGTGTATTCATTGTAGTCTGGTTTGGCATTGTGCCCTTTTGAAAAGTGCCCTTCAAACACATGCTGTTCAATCACTGGCCCTATGAGATTTCACTTGGAAAATGACCGAAGCAATCATAATTTGTATAAACTTTAATCATTCTTTGACTAATGAATGAGGTCCATTCCCATCATGGTATTAGAAACTCAAAAGACATGGAGAAATTTAAACAGGTGCATAACTCCATAATAAATGACACAGGCTCATACCCTCAGCATAATGAAGAAATGACATTGTCACAGGGGAGGACCCCGCATAGCTCAATGCTTGTTTCTTATGCATAGCCTGCAGCCCTTGATAAAGAAGCTATCATTTCAGAGGTACCAGCACCCCAAGTTATGTTTCACCAGTACACTGGCTGCCAGGTGAAGACATAGTTTATGGTTAGTTCCAGAAACATGCAAGGCATTGGTTGCCCAGCAGTGGATGTGCCATGACAAATTTCATACCTAGGTTACTGCCACTAAGAGACTGGTATAGATAGTTAGAGTACTACAATGTATATGTGAGGAAACTAACTAGTACATGGGAATGGTGGAGTCATGATGCTCCTCATGTACAGAATAGTTCATACATGGCTTCTTTGTTAGCCTCCATGTACACACTAAGAAAGACTTACTAGACACACATTGTGGACAAAGGGATGGTGAATGACTACGCTGTATGCCACATGTAATGGGAGAAAGTGCTTCAGGAATTTGTGTTGAATCCCAAAAGAAGAAGGTAATCAAGCTTCATCAGACTTCAGCAACACATGGTAAAACCGCACAGTCAAAGTCTAGGTCCTGTGTAACTGTTAGGCCAATATCAAAATATCCCCTGCATCTCGCAGATTCCATCATCAGAGGAGCTCAGCATAGAACTCCCATGCCTGCACTTGGTCATGATGTATGGGACCATAACCTACACTATCATTAGGGGTCATGATGTATGGGACCATCACCCACACTATCATTAGGGGACATGATGAATGGGACCATCACCTACATTATTATTAGAAACAAAGTATAAAGGATTAGTCTCTGTCTCTCTGATACCCTTCCTGTGGGAGGAATAAAGACACCTTGTTAAAGTTTCCAGTAGTTTATTCAGTTAAGCAAGTAGATGGACAAGTGTTCTTGTTCTAATAGTCTGCAGTTCACCACTTGTATTTTTATTCCATGGGCACATAGAACCTACACAAAAGGTTTTGAAGTCTCAAACTTTACTTGCTTTTTATTTTTTCCTCCTACTTGTGCATATCCACGAGCTCTGTAAAAATTGAGCATTGTGACTTGTTTGCAACTGTATGCTTTATACTGTTAAAAATGGGAATCACCTAATGTAGCTTTGACTACTTTCCCTGCATATAAAAAGGGTCTGTCTTCATCAAGAGGAATAAGAATGGGGACTGGTCACATTAATCATGTGTATGAGCCTCTAATAAGCAGGTACTGTAATAAAGCTTTCATACTTGGCGCTAAGGAATATGAGCCCCACTGATACAGACACAGCCTCTCATTTTTACATGTTAAATATAGTTCTATAGTTGTTGCTTATAGTGTGTTGTCATGTTTCGTTTGTTAGAAGTTAAAAATAAAAATTTAAATAAAACATTTTAACTAACAATGAAGTTCCACATGTTGCTGAGCTGGTAACCCCTCATGGGTTTTTCAGAAATATTCAAATAAGGGACTAACCTCTATGTTTTGGGATTGGCTCCTTGTTTTTCCATCTCCCAGATTTTCCTCTAATCAGCTCCCATGGACCCTCCCACCATTGTCTGTAACTACCTTTATACAACTGGCCTGCTGAATGTAATGTATTAGAACAAGAACACTTGTACATCTACTTACTTAACTGAGTAAACTCAGTTAAACTTAGAAGACAGTATCAGCAAGAAACTATGATCCCTCATAAAATCATCCAAGGCTAGCTTCGAAAAAAAAATTGCTAAGGACTCCATAGATAACCACAAAGCATTCTTTAGCTATGTCAAGAACCTAAGTGGAAACTCTCAGATCTGCTCTGAGTCTTTACAGAATGGCACAAAATACACTGAATCGACTGATATTGCCAACATTCTGGCAGACAGGTTTAGTGCAAACTTCACCCCCCTCACTCCCTAAAGGGCCCATAACCATACCAGATGAATATAGAGCCCTGGCAGTCACTGACACACAGGTTAAAACAGCCCCATCCAAAGCCAAAAACACAGCTTCAATGGGACCAGACAGTGTCCCAGGCTGTGTCTTACACTAACTTCAAAATGAACTAACCCCTCACCTAAACACACTGTTCAAACTCAGCCTCTCTATGGGCTATGTACCCATAGAGTGGTGCACAGCAACAGTTATCCCACTCCACAAAGGTGGAGCCACAATGGACTCCAGAGACTATTGCCCTATAAGCCTGACTAGCCTGGACTGCAAGGCTATGGAGCGCATCATCATGGAACTCATTAACAGAGACATTGGGAACCTCCAAACACTGGACCTTACCCGGTTTGACTTTAAGGGCAGATCATGCCTCCTAAACCTGGTGGACCTCATTGAGACACTTACCAAGGCTTTAGACGAGGGAAAGGAGGTCCACACAGCCTACCTAGACCTAACAAAGGCTTTTGATGCCATGCCCCATTCAGGTATTATAGACAAGCTCACCAGCTTGAACATAAACCCCTACGTTACGAGATAGGTTGCCAATTGGCTCATGGATAGAACCCACACAGTGAGAGTTGCAGGCTCTAGGTCTGACTCTAAACCGGTTACAAGTGGCATTCCCCAGGCCTCAGTCCTGGAACCCCTCCTGTTTGGTATATACTTCTCAGAGGTACAGGCAAGCACAGGAGGACTATGGCTGACCAAGTTCACAGATGACTGCAAACTCAGGCCCATGACTGACTCTCCGGCTGATGCAGACATCCTCCAGAAGGTTCTCACTGAGACAGATACCTGGTGTCAAAATCATGGCCTCAAGCTAAATGCCAATAAGTGCATAGTCATCCCCTTTGGAAAAAACAAAGTACCCGCAAACTACCACATATGTGGTAGTCCCCTAAATACAGAAAATGTAATAAGGGATCTGGGGACCCAAGTAGATGACAATCTCTCCTTTGTTAATCATATTGCCAAGGTGGTTAGAAAATCCTTCTATGTGGCCCACCTAATCACAAAAGGGTTTGCATCTAGAACAAAAGAGTGTGCCCCTCTACTCATCAGATCCATTATAGAGTACAACACCCCATTCAGGATGTACCTTACAAGACACCTGCAACAGCTGGAAGGACCACAGAAGTACCTCACCAAGAGGATTACTGGCCTCAAACAGATGCCCTATGCAGCCCGACTGAAGAAACTCCAGCTGTACTTGGTTGCATACCGCTTACTCAGAGGTGATCTCTGCCTGACATACAAGACCATGTCCAACCCAGAATTAATGGACATAATCCACCTAAAAAAAAAACAAATCCCCGAGAGCCACATTCTCTAAGGGATCTAAACCTCACCACAACGATAAATAGGACTTGCTGGAGGGATAGATTCCTGTCCCAGAGACTCCCCATGCTTTGGAACAGGATTCCAATCTACATTAGGCAGAGCCTAATGGTACCACTAACACTCTTCAAGAGAAACTTTGACGAGTGGATGGGAAACAGAAAATTTACCCCGAGGATCACTGCAGTGGCTCTGCTGGACAGAGCCACAGGGAACTAATGGCTCTGCTGGACAGAGGCACAGGGAACTAATCTAAGGGGGTGGTGAAAGCCAACACATTCTGGCTAGGCTTATAGATGCCCTCAGGCATATAGCCTAGTACTTACCATGAACCTATGAAGCTATGAACTACTGGATACTTCAGCATGATGTCTTTATTCCTCCCACAGGGAGGGTATCAGATAGAGAGGGAGAGAAAGAGAGTGAGTCTCCTAGATCGACTTACTAAAGTGATTTTATCTGGACCAATTCTTTATAATCTGTATCTTGTTAGTCTTGGCATCCACTGAGTCACAGATGGGATACTAGACTTCTTTGAGCCCTCCAGATTACCACTGTCTACATTATTATTAGGGGACAATGGTTAAATCTTGACCATCAGTAACAGAGAACTTACTCACCCACAGGTCATCTGCAGCTAGGGCAATGTTGTAGTTATTCCTTGTACTCCATGCATCACATACTACCTGGCACTTGATGGATTGGTAGCTCTTCCTGTTCCAGTACCATTCCTTCCATGGTCTGGATGGAGCCATATAGCAACTTGGGTGCAATCTATCAAAACAAGCACATCAGAAAAGACTATCATTCTGTAGAAGACATGTATGGCACTGGCTTGGTTCTGTTGTGACAATGGGAAATTGACATACTGATTCATATATGTCAAGAATATGTAAGAAACTGCTGAATTACTCTTGTGGCGGAAGCTTGTGAGATACTCATTGTGCCCCCAGTTTGTCTCTGAAAGGTTCCCACAGCAAGTGCATACCTTGGTATCTATAGGTATAGGAAAAACATGCATTTCCCCACTTCCCATATTCAGAGACAGCTAGTGTAGTGTGCTGCACAAAATACAGAGATGCAAACAGTGCAATTGCATTAGAGGAAAGCAGTGCAATATTTAGGATATGCAAATGACTGCATATTGATATGGAAATGAGGCTGCAGCTAAAAATGAGGGGCAGAAAATATGTAAATTACACCAAAGATGGTAAAACAATTCAGAAATATGTAAATCTGGCATACAGCATTGTGAAGATCAGCTGTCTTGAATGACAGGCATTGCTGATGTACGGGATGTGACAATGTATGTGAAAGCAGCATCTACAGCAGAGCGGCAAGCATCTATGGCTACTCTCAGAGCGAGTTCCTGAAATGTGACATGCCACTGCTCTATACTCAAATATGATTACACTGGCAGTACCTAAAATACTACCATTTGGCAGGTGAGCAGATTGCAGACCGCTGATGTGTGGGTAAGGATACCGTACAGCAGCTAGTTGAATTGTGATACTCACATGTGGAACCAAAGAGTATGTGTGGACTGCCCATCCCAGTAGACATTTACCTATATTTAGCTTTAATTATCCTAGACTTTTCAGCAACTTATAGCAGACAGGCTTGATATTTTACAGGTGTCATCCTCACATGTTGCAGTTTGTGGAGGAGTATATATGATTACACAGAACTGTATTAAAGACAACCATCACTATACCAATTTTCTACAGTATCAATCATTTCTCTGAGATCCTAGGAGCCATTGATTGCACACACATTCTTATCAAGGCCCCAGTAGTCCATAGGTGTCAGATATATCATCATTAACAGCTTACATTCTCACAGTTGCCAGATGGTGTGCAATGTGAAGGATATCATTTGTAATGTATCCGTGCACAACCCAGGCATTTCCCACAATTTTCCTATCTGGCATATATCCAACCTATACCATATCATGTGAGCTGACTTTCTGCATGGTCATCTGCTTAGTAAGAGTACATGTAGGTGGGTACAGCATCTACTATATGTAGTTACAATACAATCAAGTAGTTGGATGCACATAATGATACCACTGTTTTGTACTACAGGGGATGCTGGGCATGAGTTAGAATCATGGATAATGACCTCCATATATAACCTCCCAAGCCACAGCAAATATGATGTACAGCAGAGAAGATCATTGAGCAAGTGTTTTGTTTACTGAAAACATGCATCCAGTGGGGCTCTGCTGTATTTGCTTGAAACTTACAGCCAAGTGCTTACAGTGTGCTGTATGTTACATAATGTGGTTGTGTGAAAATAGTTTCAGCAGCAGGGGACCATGACAGCAGTGAGTACTGTATCTGTAAGACCAGCAGACAAGGAACAGGACAGACAGGCAGAGGAAGAACAGGCAGCAGTGAGACTCCATGTGTAGAAGAAATGGATGCAGCATGGCAAAGAGACAGCACATGGTCCATAACTATAAGCCAGGACACAGACAACACAAAATAAAATGATTAATGTTATACACTATTATCCATAGCCTGGCAATGCTGTGACCTCATATTGCCTTATCCACTTAGGTTTTGGATTGGGCAGGGTACAGTCATCATTTGAACAAGTGGGGGAGACAGTAATAGGTGACAGCAATTCTATCTTATGGGACAGGGTGACTGATGATGGATATGGTAGCCACATACTGTGGTAGCATGTTGTGGGAAGCATTCTCCAAATATGGAGTGGAGGTGCTGTGTAGTGAATGTTGGTGATGTGTACAGTGAGGGATTTCAGTCTTGAAGCTTGAAGCAAACTGTCATGTACATTCTAGAACTATGCAAGCATGTATATGCACCCTGATGGAATGTCCCATGTCAGGAACATTCCTATCTCCCCCCTTTGAGTAGTGTGATGTCACATGTAGGTGTGGTGCTCTGTCTGCCCAGAGAGGAAATTGATGTTGATGATGCAAAACTATAGAAGTGACAGTGCATAGCCTGGGTGAAGTTTCCCAGGTCTGGATCCTGAGGAGCATTAGTGGCCTCTTTTATAAGACCCATCCTGGCCAGATGTGATCTTCTCTATTGTCAGAGGTAACAGTGATGCTGTCTCAGGAGCAGCCTGTATCACATGGATATGCCTGGCCTATGAATGACCACCTCACAACCAGTCTCTTCATGCCACAGATAGCAGAGACAGAGTGGGTTATGTTACCATCTGCCATACGGGCACACCAGCAGATGTCACATTAGCCACCACTACCCAAAGTGACACTGTCTCATCTTTACCACTGTTGATGTGCAAACCTTGAAGGTCATCCCATTACCCAGTAGGCCATGCAGTGCACTCAACATCTCCATAATGGTGTGGGTGGCAGCTGTCTGTTTCTGTATTGTTGAATTGCACATTTACTGATTAATGTTGAGTGTTGCACCCTGATCAAGAAGGGAGTGGTGTTTGGAATCAGGGTAGGCCTGCAGACCACTTTATCTCTCCCTTGTGGGGTGTACACACACATCAATGGTACTGTGGCTCAGACACTGTGCAGACATGTGACTCCTGTGAAGCCTGGGTGGGTGTCACAATTACAAAGTGTCTGCCAAACACGCGTGAGGCTGGGGTTTCATCCTTGGTGGTTTTATTACATCCCATCTTTATCTGTGCTGTGGTTCATTCTATGTGGTGGATGTGTGTGAGAGCTCCATCATTACTACTGTTGACAGTGTCTCTGTGTCATCAAACTGTGCCATGTGCATGTTGCCATCACTCTCAGCCATAGGTAGGTGACCTGCTGAGATCATTGTACCAAATCCACCACCAGCTGAACCTGTGAAACAGAAAACAGAAAACATATTTGTGGCAACACTATAATAGATGGAACCCCCTAAATGGCTGGCATACTGACATAGGACAGATGCTGTGAATACCAACTGTATACCTACATATCTTGTTCTGCAGGCTGTTGCAGTTGTAGAACAGAAATACCTGGAGAACAAATATGCAGCCACTTGCTGATTAGGTCACACCATACAGGTCCTGTTCTATATGGCAGTGTAACAGCTAATACTAACTGTGCATTTCTACAGACAGTTGTGCAGTCAGCAGTAGCTCATCTCTCACATGCAGGCCACCAATGAATATGAGGGTCCACTCTACTTCTTCGGAAAGGGACACTGGGAAATCCTTCACCTTTGTGAGTGCCTTCTGCATTGGTGATTCACTTTCTGTGGTGGACATCTCTCTGGCAATGTTCTATGCCTTGTTCTTGGCATTCAGGTCATATTGGCTGCCCTTTACCAAATCTGATGTAGACTCCTATTATGGATAATTACAGTACTGATATCCTGCACTACTCCCTGTCATATCTGCTCCAGAAAAGGCTTGTCTGCTTTATCTGTGGTCAGGGTGTGTGTGCCTTGTATGCAGACATCCTGCAGTAATGCCTTGCTCTCATCAGTGTTGAATTTTTCCAGTAGTTGCCTCTCTTGTTGGCCCATGCCAAGTCATGTACACTCACTGGTAACATGTCATACAGTGCATGCATGCATTTTTAATTGTGGATGTTCTATATGTCTGTAAACTACCCCAACCATATAAGCTGCCCGGGTTTATATTGTAAGTTCAAAGTTTGAAAACTTTGAATCTCATATGATCGACATCATATGAGCAAAGTTTTCAAACATCAAAAATTACAACGGTGATCACTGTAAGGAATATTTCCCTTCACTTCAATGTAGTGCGATCTCGGAGTTGGTATATTTAAGTAGCGAGGGGGGGGGTGGGGAGCCTTCATGTATTTTTTTTTATTTTCAGTTTGTTTGTATTCTACGTTTGATGTTTGAAAACTTTGCTCATATGGAGTCGATCATATGAGATTCAAAGTTTTCAGACTTTGAACATATAATGTAGCTGCCCACCTATCTGTTCATTGTTACTGTGATGTGCCTCTGCCTCCTCCTTTTCCCCAATGCACTGCAGCTATGACATTGGTATTATTATGTCTCTTCCTGCATCAGCATAATGAATCCCTATAGTACACTCCTCACTAGGTCACCCCCATAAAATGTACTACAGTGCCTTGACTAATGTATAGAAACTATTAAGTCCTGTCCTGCACTGATTAGCTTTTAAAATATGTATGATTAAAATATGAGTTCTGTTTTTGTTTGCTCTTCCTTCTGCAGGTCCTGCTGTAAAGGTGGTTGTGGAGTAGCAGTGCTCTTTCCCTTTTTTATGTTCCTATCTCCCTCTGTGTGCTCCATTTATATGATGAACAGGCATGGCACTTGGCTGCCACATGCACAGAAGGAGACAGGCCAAGGAGGACTAGCACAGCAATGTTGTTCTTGTGAGTAAGCGTCATGCATACCTGGGCACATCTTCTGTAACATTAACCACTCCAGTCACAAGCACCTTGGTAGTGTGTTTGTTTCTGTAACATGTTTGCTCTAATTTCCTACGCACTCTGTTTCACCATATTCTGGTGTTGTGTGAGGCCTGCTTCATATCAAAACAGGTATGAAATTATTTTTTTCAAAAACTTTTTTATTTTGTTTTGATTATAAACATAAATAAATATACATTTGAAACATACAATAAAACTATGGGCAGGATTCACGATGGTTTGCACGGAGTCTAAGAGTAGTGTAAGACTCCATGCAGCCATCGCAATCCAGGAACAGCCTGTATGTGCATGTAAGAGAGCACCTAAAACAGCTCTTACACGAACAGGGCGTGGATATGCTAATTACCTCACTTGCAGACGAAAGGCATGCAAATGAGGTAATTTTGCGATCCAGGAAGCAGAAACCTGCCCGTGTAAGAGCCGTGTTATCTGCAGAAATGTACTCAGTTGATAACTGAGTACCGTTCTGCAAATAACACAATGGAGCCTTGTCAGCTCCAAATAAAGGTTGCAAATGTCCCAGGCAGCATACCAATGGCCAAATATGTGGCCACTGGCAATGTACCCCGATGCAAACATAAAATAAAAATGTTTAAATGTAGCGCAGCACCACGCAAATGGGCTGCGCTATAAATATAAAAAACAGAAAAATAAAAAAATTAAACCCACAAACGTGGGTTTATGCAAAGCATGAATTTACAATGGAAGGGAATAGCAGGCTAACACAACATGGCCACCAAGTAGGGGTTGCTAAGGGGGGAAGCTGAGTGTAAGACATGTAACTAAGCATTAGTAGGCAATCCTATGTAAATGAGTGGTGTGATAGTGAATCGTACTGTTACATTGGAAATGAGCACATTCCGTGCAGTGTAGGAGTAGGATAAGGGGGAGTAACAGAGTAGGAGATAGGTGACATCACAGGGGGGGAATTTATGAAAGGAATGCAGCTCATTGGAGCACAGTGGCATGTGAAAGCTGTCAGTCACACATCATGGAAAGAGGAGTGTCAACAAGTAGGCATGGGAAAGCCAAGAAATGGAAGGTGTACAGTATGGATAACACCAAAGTTTCTTGCAGGGCGTGCATGCGCGCGTAGGCATGAGTAAGCTAGAGTGCGTGCATTTAAGCGTGAGTGTGCACGTTTAAAGCTGAATAAGCATGTAGGAGCCTGTTTAAACACCTGTAAGCTTGTTTGCACTGGTGTGCGCACGTTTTAACCCGAATAAGCAGATTCTAGTCTGTCTAAGCATGTGTACATGCGTGTTAGCCACTTTGAGCGTGTTTTCGCTGGTATGCACGTCACTCCCACCTGAGGAAACAGAAGGGAAAAAGGAAGCATGGGAAATAGTAGGAAGCTGGCAGGGATTACTGGCAGAGCTAGCAGGTGAAAACAATCAGAAGAAGGCAATTACACAGGCAGAACAGTAGCCCAGCCAGCACTTAAAACTCTGCAAACAACAGTGCAGAATGTTTCTCTCAAGAGACACTGCAACAGAGGAGTAAGCTATTAGAAGTGAAAACTGAAAAAGCTTCACTCAGACCAAAAATGCTAGGGGCTGCCATAGCTGTTGTAAGGAGACATATACAACTTGCTGAGGGTAGTGACTCTGCAAATGCTGCTGAACAAACCACAGTGAGGAGACAGAGAAGAGTGTACAGGCCCAGGGTCACCTACCAGGGGTTACATGAGCTGGAGATAGTGGAGCGCTATAGAGTGGACAGAGACCTCCTGCAGCAAATTGTTGAGCTGTGCAGGCCACGCCTCACACACAGAACCAACAGAGGGGAACCCATCCGAGTGGAAACCAAGGTATGTGTTGGCCTAAGAATACTAGCAACAGGTACCTTCCAGAGACCAACTGGTGATATGATGGGGATATCACAGGCATCAGCATCCAGGGTACTGCACCAGTTCCTGGATGCCATGTCAGCACATGTCGGTGATCATGTATATTTCCCCAATTCCCGTGAGGTATTGGCCAGCAATATGCGTCTCTTCCAGCAAATAGTGGAATACCCTGAGGTAGTGGGTGCAATAGACTGCACGCATATACGCATCAAAGCACCAGCCGGTTAGCAGGGTAGGGCCTACATTAATCGCAAGGGCTTCCCCTCCATCAACTGCCAAGCCGTGTGTGATGCCCAGGGCATAATAATGAATGTGTGTGCTGGCTGCCCTGGAAGCTACCATGATTCCCATATCTGGCATATGACGCAGCTGTACCAGACATTTGCCAATGGGGACATCCCACATGGTCACTTAGTGGGGGATGCTGGCTACGCACTGGAGCCGTGGCTGATGACACCCATCAGAAATGCACACACACCTGAACAAGAACGCCATAATGAGGCACACACACAAACACGAAATGTAATCGAGCATGTGTTTGGGCTGCTCAAGTCACAGTTCCAGTGCCTGGACACATCTGGGGGAGCCTTGCAGTACTCACCAACTACATGTACCCAAATTGTCATGGTATGTGCTATGCTACATAATATGATTCTGCGAAAACAGCTGCAGCAGGACCACCATAGAGCTGGGCCAAACAGCCCCCCACCATTGCCAAGCCAATCACAGGCAGAGCGTGACTCAGAGGAGGAACAACCTGAGCCTGCCCCAGTAGGCAGAAGGAGGCATGCCCAGTATGCCTTGACCTTGGCAAAGCGGCAACGCATAGCACATACACTGGTTCAGTAGGGACCCTGGAAATGATACCTCTCTCTGACTCACACATATAGTAAAAGGGATGCCTAAGTTGACACAACCTGCTTTCAAACATGTACAGGGAGTGTAGTATGTGCATCCAACATAGACAGCCCTGCAGCACCACCTGAGTCATGATTGCCATGTGTTAAGCAATGTAACACCATGTAGTATATGCAAACTTGATGACCCTGACTAACATCCTACCCTCACCAAGCATGATGCCACAATATGAAGACAAGATGATCAGTTACAATAATTGGCTTAAGTATTGCTGTTAGTCAAAGAGGATGCAATGCGTGCCAGCCTGGGATGACATGCTGAGCAAGACACGATGCTCCACCTGCTAGGGATGGCATGCACCTATCACTCCTGGCCTTTTGGATACTGGCAAAAGCTGTTGTCACCCCCACCATGCCTTGAATAGGTAAGGCTCAAAACACAAACCCACCTCCATAGGTATCACAAGGGATAAGAACCTAGACATAATGCTACCCAATGCCAGAAGTCTAAATTGCAAGATGCATGCAGTCTAAACTCCCTTCAGCATGGATAATGTTGATATCTGTTCTGCAACAGAAAACTGGGTCAAGGCTCACAAGAGCAGCCTAACACTACCAGGTTATACCTCATACCATGCTTTACAGCCCCAAAACATGGAACAAACTACAAAAGGAGGGTGACTAGCAATAATTGTCAAGGATAACCACACCCCCATGTTGGTACCACAACAAGAAGCAGCATGGACTATCCATGGTCAAGTAACAGTGGCTAAAACTGCCTCCCAGTTTGTAGCCTGCTACAGACTACCCTCCAAACACCAGGAACTGCACTTGGCCTACATTGGAACACATGAAAATATCAAGCTCTCCAAACAACATTATATTGGGTGACTGAAAATACTCAAACATAGACTGGGAGCATTATTCTAGCTCCAACACCCTAGGCCAAAGGTTCCTAGAATTCATAAACCAAAATGCTCAGGAACAACATACCACTCCCACAAGAGGGGTAAGCATACTGGATGTGATAATCAGCAACATGGGTAATGGATGGCAAGACGAGAAGTGTATCCCTCACTAGTAAGATCAGACCATAGAGTAATCACACTGGATATTCACATCCTGACCACAGTCCCTGGCCAGAAAACATCAGTGAAAAACACGTGTAAAGCAAATGTTGCACTCCTCCAAACTGATGTGGAATCCATTAAAGGCCCTGTGCCTGTGAATAATATGGGCCACACCTCAGAACCCTTTATAAATGCATTCTATGAACACTTTCAGGAATGCATGGATTATGCAATCCCAAATAAAACCAAGACCCAATTCCATACATGCTGGCATCTGGCATGGTGGACCCCAGCCATTACCAAACCATGCAAGAGAATGAGGAAGCTACTACATGATAGAGCAAACCCAAAAAGGGAAGTTATCTCTGATCAGTATCATGGCAATAAAATATGGCCACTCATAAAATCCACTAAGGCCAGCTGCAACATGTTGAATCTGTGAATCTTGAGGCAATGTTACACCTGCCCCATGTACACAGACAACCCCTCCTCCACCCAAGAAATACAAATATATGTGAGAGATGCAACCATTTATCCAAACTGGAGGCTGAGCTCTCTCAACTCAGTACTGTCAAAACTAGCCAGGAGGAGAAAGTAACCACACACACCACAAACCCAGTCTCACATAGACCTATCACAACTGCAAACCAAAGACATAAACACACAAAAACATTCCCGGAGGCACTAATTAAAAGTCCACTAAATCAACAGAGGCCTCCAAAGCAGACACCCAAGCAACCACTACCTCCAAACATAGCACATGCAACACATAGTACACAAAGTCGGTGTGCCAAACAGTCACAGCCCTTAAGGACAAACAACATGCCTGATACACTTGTAATAGGTGACTCCATAGTCAGACACACTGATGTCCCGCTCACCAGACTGAACAAGGAAAAGGGTACAGTAAGCTGCCTGTAGGCTGCTACAATCCGCCACATAACACAAGCATGCAGGTCACTCCAAAGCAAGTACAAATATGACTCAGTCATTGTCCATGCTGGTGTGAATGACCTGAGACGTACCTCCCTGGACTACATGAAAAGAGACATAGAGGAGCTCTCCGATTATGTAGGCCAGGCTGGTATGACTCTGACCCTGAGCAGTATCCTACCCTCACCAAGAATGATGCCATAGTACAAACACAGAATGATCAGCTTTAACAATTGGCTCAATTACTGGTGTCATTCCAAGGGGATCCAATGTCTGTCTGCTTGGGATGACATGCTTGACAAGCCATGCTGCTTTGCCAGGGATGGCTTGCACCTGTCACCCCTGGGCGTCTGGATATTGGCTAAGGCTCTTGCCACCTCCATAGTGCCTTTTGTAGGCAAGGCTGAAAAGACAAACCCACCTCCCTAGAAAACATAAGTGGAAAAAACATAAGGGTAATGCTGCTCAGTGCCAAAAGTCTAAACCTCAAGATGCATGCTCTCAAGGCCCTCCCCAGTATGGAGAACATTTATGCCTGTGCAGTGACGGAAACCTGCATCAAGGCTCCTGAGAGCACCCCAGCACTACCAGGTTATACCTCATATCATGCTTTTTGGCCCCAAAACCTGGACCAAACCACAAAAGGAGGGGGGAGTATCCATATTCAGCAAAGATACCTACACGTCCAGGTTACTGACAATGCACGAAGCATCGGAGACCATCCATGTGCAATTAACCATAGGCAAAACTGCTGTACAGTTTGTAGCATGCTACAGACCACCCTCTCAAACCCAGGAACCCCAATCAACCTTCCTGAAGACACTGGAGAGTATGAATGTCTCTCCAAATACCAAACAAGGTACTCACAAATTACCACATAGGTGGTAATCCATTACGTATGGAAGAAGTAATCAGGGACCTAGGGACACAAGTGGACAGTAACCTCTCATGTGACACTCACATTGCCAACATGGCTAGGAAGACCTTCTATATTGGCCACCTTATCATGAAAGGATTCACATCTACATCAAGAGAGGTCATTGTGCCCCTATACTCTTCTCTTATCAGGCCCATAATTGAGTACAATGCCCCATTTGGGATGTACCTTACCCGACACCTGCAGCAGTTAGAAAGATCTCAAAAGTACCTCACCAAGAAGATAAAGGGTCTCAAACATTTGTCATATGCTGCCTGGCTGAAGACACCCCAGCTGTATGCAGTCACATACTGCCTACTCAGAGGCGATGTATGCCCAATGTACAAGGCCATGTCCAATAGAGAATTAATGGACATGCTCCACCTCAGAAAAACCAAATCCCTCAGAGCCGCGAGAGATGTCAACCTCAACACATAAATAAATAGGATGTGCTGGAGGGACTGATTCGTAACCCAGAGGCTCCCTACACTCTGGAACAGAATCCCAGTCCATGTTAGGCAGAGCCCCTCACTGACTCTCTTCAACAAGAATCTTGCCAGGTGGATGGGAGATCATAGATTTACACTTGGGGTCATCACTGTGTCACATCTAGACAGAGGCACAGTAAAGTAAACCCTAAATGGGCATAATATTCACACAGCAAGGGGTGGCGAAAGCCACACACATTCTGGCTAGGCTTATAAATGCCCTAGGGCAGATAGCCTAGTATGAACCTATGAACCTATGAAGATACAAATTGTACAGGACACTAAGGATAATCACAAGGCTTTCTTAACTGATGGTAGGAACCTTGGTGGGAATTCACAGATATGCTCTGAATTACTCAAATATTACAAACAATACACCAAACTCACACACATTGCCAACATCCAACCTGACAGGTTCAGTGCAAACTCCCCCCCCACCAAAATGCCAAATATCTATCCCAGCAGAGTGCTGGCCCCCTGACATTGCAGATGCTGAGGTAACAGCCAGCATCTTCAAAGCAAAACACACAGCATCAATGGTACGAGATGGTGTCCTGGGCTGTGTCCAACATGAACTCCAAGAAGAATGGAACACCAAATAACACTACTGCTCAATTTCAACATTACCAAAGGATATGTACCCAAAGAGCAGTGTACAGCAACAGTGGTCCCTCTCCACAAAGTGCCTGAATGGATACTGCAAACTATCACCCCAGAATCCTGACAAGCTTGGTCTGCAAAGCTATGGAAAGGATCATCATGGACCTCAGAAATAAAGATATTGGGGACCTACAGACACTGGACCCTTCCCAGAATGGCTTTCTTAAGGGCAGATCCTGCCCCTTAAACATGTTTGACTCATTTGAAACAGTCATCAAGGCCATTGATGAGGGGAATGTGGTCCACACAGCCTATCTGGACCTTGCAAAAGTCTTCCATACAATACCCCACGTGTTCATTATAGATAAGCTCACCAGCTTAAATATAAACCCCTATGTCAGTAGATGGTTTGCAAACCAGCCCAAGGACAGAACTAACATGGTCAGAAATGCTGCAACCATGTCAGACTACAAACCAGCTACAACTGGCATCCCACAAGGCTCGGTCCTGGTACCTCTCTTGTTTGGTATATAGTTCCCATAGGTACAGGCCAACATGGAAGGACTGTGTCTGAACAAGTTTGCAGAGGACTACAAACTGACCCTCCAGCTGACACAAGCATCCTACAAAAGGGCCACATAGAAACAGACAACTGGTGCCAGAGCCATGTCATCAAGCTAATTGCAGAAAAGTGTATAGTCATCCCCTGTGGATAAACAGTAAGTGCCCACCAATTACCACATAGGTGTTAACCCATTAAGTACTTTAGAAGTAATAAAAGACCTGGGGACACAAGTTGATAGATATCTTGCATTTGACAACCATGTGGTTGTAGTGGTTACAGAAACATACCATATACCCACCTAATCATGAAGGTAATCAGATAACGATCAGGGGAGGTCATCGTGCCTCTTCAGTCATCCTTCATCAGCCTCACAATTGAGTACAATGGCCCCTGTGGGATGTACCTCAGCAGACACCTCCATCAACTGGAAAGACCCCAAAAGTACATCACCAGGAGGATCAAAGAGCTCGAACAGATGCCATGTGTTGCCTGATTAAACAAACTGCAGCTCCACACAGTGCCATACTGCCTACCCAGAGGCAATCTGTGCCTGATGTATAAAGCCATGTCCAAGCTGGAATCAATGAACATGCTGCACCTTGTACAATCCGAATGCCAGTGAGCTATGCACATGAGAGACCTGAACCCCAGCACTGACATACATAGGACATGCTGTAGTGATTGATCCATAACCCAGAAGCTCCCTCCACTCTTGAGTAAACTCCCAGTACAGGTTAGCCAGAGAGTCCCTCATTGACTATCCTCCAGAGGAATCTTGATGATTGGATGGGAGATGGTAGGTTTACCCTGGGTATCACTGTTATGTCATGGGTAGACAGAGGCACAGTATACTAACCTTGAAATATGTCATGGCAAAATCCAGTTACAATGTGTGTTGAAGGACAAACACACTTTCTGACTAGCATTAGAAATGGCCTAGGGCACATAGCTATTGTTTGTCTATGTCCACCCAAGTTGTGGAATACACTACCAATGTTGGACAAGCCTGGTTTATGTAGTCCATATCTGAACAAAATGCAACATGTTCATATGTGCACAACTGGCCCTTAATCTGGTGTGCTCACTATGAATATTTAAAGCAGTGATAGGACTGAAACCCAGGATACTGTCCATCACAGTGAAAGTACTAAACCAGTACACTATACGATATTAGTGTTTGGTCAGTATGAAAGGATGTTGACAACTGTATGCAAACTATCCCATGGAAACCCTGCAGGCACAGTATAATCCCTGTTGGGTTCAGACACAAAGCAGTTGGGCAGTAAGTGCACAACATGACTCCCAACACACAACTATAAATGTGAAATATTGTTGAAGTTCACACACAACCACAAATATGGTGGACTGCAGATTTCAACATATGGAAAGCTCACACTGGGCATGCTCGCACACTTTGATAAATGAGACATATGTCAGGCAACAAGCCATGGAAAGCCTGAACTGGGCATGCTCACACACTTAGGCCATGTCTCAGTTTACCAGTTGGCCACACATATCTGGTATCTGTATATGTTAATCCAGGAACCTCCCACAATACAGCAATCTGCCCAGTGCACACAGTTAAATGACTACAGAGACATAAGTTAAATAGTGGATCCCTCTCATATTCAAACATCTTCCACAGATACACAAGTTGTTCATAGAAACAGGCAAAGCTATGGCAATAAAGACCTGCAAACAGTTTATCAGCAACAAATATTGTGCATCTGAAAATTAAACATATGGGTGTAGAGGTCAATACTAGGCTGTTTGCCATAGGGAATACAAGCTTAGCCAGAGTGTGCTTGGTGTCTGCCTCCCCAGTACAGTAGGCTACTGTGCCTCTGTAAAGTAGGTCACAGAAGGCACCGTTTAAGGCTAGTGTGCTGTGCCCCCGTCAAGCAGGGACACAGTGGAGATCCCAGGGGTTGAATTTGTAATGTCACATCCATGTGGCTGGTGTTTGCTGGAAGATATTTGGTGAGGACTTATAACAGTAATTGGGCATCAATTACAGACTGAGGGGAGCCTTATCTGCAGTGTCTGGACAATTTCACTGTCAACACTTTGACGTGATGATTTTGAGGGATTGAAGTGTCATGCCAATACTGTTCAGAGACATCCTCCCTCTGTGGGATATTGCTCTGTAATCTATTAGCTCCCTCCTTCTGTTGTACAGCTTATATATGGCTGGTGTACACCAGACAGGTCTCCTGTTGTGGAGGAGTTTTGGGTTTATTTGGGATAGCATGATCAATGCAAACCTTCCAGATGCTCATATAATGCAATTGTCAAGGATTATGCAGAGTGTCCTGTATAATCCCCCAGCATGGGTCCTTTGAAGTCTTTCACCCCAGTCTTCACAAGTGCAAAGTCTGCTTTTGATAAATACTTTGTTTGCAGTGACTTCCTTGCCTGGGGGTGGGGATGGGATATGGATGTCCTGGGAAAGTTGGGTATGGTCAGATATTAACAATGGTGGTCTACCTCTGGTGTGGAACATAGAGTCCCCATGTTGCAGATGGTCAGGTCCAATATGTATTCCTGCTTGTGGCTGTGGTGAGTGGTGCTGCCATAGCACATGGATTCACAAATTGTAGTGGCTGTAGGGTGATGTTGTTGAGGCCTGAGTAGTTCCCCCACACAATATACCTGTACCTGAAGTTAACCACTGTAATGGTGTATGTGAACACCTTCATATCCTACACTGTTCCCAGGGAAGCAAAGTGTATTTCCTGGATATGGGAGGGGTGGTCTGAACTGGTTGTGTTGTGTGTTACAGGTCCTGTGGTCACGAAGCATCGTATAAAACATAACCTGGGAGTGCTGATGTGCATATCTGACCCTGAAGTAGGTGGCTGTTAATGCATATATATACACTATCCCCCTAGCTGACAGATAGTAATAGATGTACATACCTCTTTATAAATAATGATGTCAGCACCCTATAAATACTGCAGGAGAAGAACCGATGCCCACTAATTTGAATAGCGTGCTCCCCTAGTGCATCTCTCTCAAGTGTCATAATATAGTTAGATAGGGGTTTGAATCCTGCAAATGCTCATTGTGTGTGTGTTCGGGTGAGGGGGGTTAGTGTGTGTGCAATGCTGTGTGAAAGAAATGTCCCTTTTGGCAATTAGAAGAACACACTACATGATGCACATTCCTCTTTCTAAACACTGATGATGTCAGCACCCTATAATTATAGCAGGAGAAGGGAAACCTCCCAGTAAAGGAAATAGCGCACTCCGCTAATGCGTCTTTCTGCAAGCATCATAACATGGTTGGGTAGGGGTTTGAATCCTGCAAATGTGCAGTGTTTGGGTGAGGGGTGGTTAGTGTGTGTGCAATACTGTGTGAAAGAAATGTCCCTTTTGGCAATTAGAAGAACACACTACATGATGCACATTCCTCTTTCTAAACACTGATGATGTCAGCACCCTATAAGTAAAGCAGGAGAAAAAAAAGCCTCCCAATAATGCAAATAACGCACTCTGCTAATGCGTCTTTCTCCAGTATCATAACATAGTTAAATAGGGGTTTGAATCCTACAAATACTCAGTGGGTGAGGGGATTAGTGTGTATGCATTTCTGTATGAAAAAAATGTCCCTTTTGGCAAATAGTAGAACACACTACATGATGCACATTCCTGTTTTCTAAACACTGATGATGTCAGCACCCTATAAGTATAGCAGGTGAAGGAAAACCTTCCAGTAAAATAAATAGCGTGCTCTGCTAATGTGTCTCTGTCAAGTGTCATAACATAGTTAGGTAGGGGTTTGAATCCTGCAAATGCTTAGTGTTTGAGTGAGTGGGGTAGTGTGTGTGAAAGAAATGTCCCTTTTGGCAATTAGAAGAACACACTACATGATGCACATTCCTCTTTCTAAACACTGATGATGTCAGCACCCTATAAGTATAGCAAGAGAAAGAAAACCTCCCAGTAATGCAAATAGCGCACTTTGCTAATGCGTTTCTCTCAAGTGTCATAACATAGTTAGGTAGGGGTTTGAATTCTATAAATGCCATGTGTGTTTTTGTTACACAGTTTGTCCATGTGTGTGGGGTGTTGCTCTTAATATTGTATGATATCGATTATATCAGTAATGTCAATGCACACATGAGGTATGTGTGTGCCACATAGACATATGTACCTGTGACCTTAAATAGTTCCCATGTCTGAAGCCTGCCTCATGTGAATACATGGAATTTGCATTGCACAACTTTATGACTGTGGTTTTCTGTGCAGGGGCTGCATTTGGTATGTGAATATACAGTGAGAGTAGTCTATGGTGTCATCTTACCAGCGAGGGATACACTTCTGGTCTGGAGCATATAGTCCACATGTTGGTGGTGATCAGGTGCAGCATGTTTTCCCCTCTTGTGGGAGTTGTTCCATAGCAATTGAGTGTATGGATTCTAGGAACCTTACACCTAGGGTGTTGGAGCTACAGTAATGCTCCCAGACTATGTGTGGGTAAATGAAGCTGCCCAATATATTGTTTGGAGACAGCTGCAGATATTCATGTATTCTTAAGTAGGCCAAGTGGATTACCTGGGTTTAGGGGGGTGGTCCATAGCAGGCTATGAACTGGAAGTCAGTTTAACCCACTGTTAGTTGCATGTGGATAGTCTGTGAAGCATCACACTCTGGCAACAACCTGGGGGTGTGGGTATAGGTACATAGGTTCATAGGTTCATACTAGGCTATCTGCCCTAGGGCATTTATAAGCCAAGACAGAGTGTGTTTGGCTTTCGCCACCCATTTTAGATTAATGTTGCTATGCCCTTTTCTGAGGTTAGTATACTGTGCCTCTGACTAACATTGTCACAGAAGTGATACCCGGGGTACACCTACAATCCCCCATCCACTCATCATGATTCCTCTTGAAGAGAGTCAATGAGGGACTCTGCCTAACCTGGACTGGGATTTTATTCCAGAGTGAAGTGAGCCTCTGGGTTATGAATCTGTCCCTCCAGCATGTCCTATTGATGTCAGTGCTGAGGTTCAAGTCTCTCGAGTGCAAAGCTCGATGGGAGTTTGATTTTCTGAGGTGCAGCATGTCCATTATTTCCGGGTTGGACACGGCATTATACATCTGGCACAGATCACCTCTGAGCAGGCGGTATGCCACTGAGTATGGAGTTATGTTAACCGGGCAGCATATGGCATCTGTTTGAGCCCTTTGATCCTCTTGGTGAGGTACTTTTGTGGCCCTTCCAGTTGCTGCAGGTGTCTGGTAAGGTAAATCCCAAAAGGGGCATTGTACTCAATTATGGTCCTGATGAGGGATGAGTAAAGAGGCACGATGACCTCCCCTGATCTAGATGTGAATCCTGTCATGATTAGGTGGGCTATATAAAATGTTTTTCTAACCACTTTGGCCACGTGGTCATCAAATGAGAGATTGCTATCAACTTCGGTCCCCATGTCCCTAATTACTTCTTCCATACATAATGGATTACCACCTATGTGGTCATTTGTGGCCACTTTGTTTTTGCCAAAGGGGATAACTATACACTTTGTGGCATTTAGCTTGAGGCCATGGCTCTGGCACCAGTTGTCTGTTTCTATGAGGCCCTTTTGGAGGATGGTTGTGTCGGCTGGAGAGTCAATTATAGCGCCCAGTTTGCAGTCATCCGCGAACTTGGTCAGCCACAGTCCTTCCATGTTGGCCTGTACCTCCGAGACATATATACCGAACAGGAAAGGTCCCAGGACTGAGACTTGTGGGACGCCACTTGTAACTGGTTTGGAGTCTGACATGGCTCCAGCAATTCTAACAATGTGGGTTCTGCCCTTGAGTCAGTTTGCAACCTATCTAGTGACATAGGGGTGTATATTTAAGCTGGTGAGCTTATCTATAATGCCCGAGTGGGGTATTGTATCGAAGGCTTCTGCGAGGTCCAGGTAGGCTGTGTGGACCACCTTCCCCTTGTCGATGGCCTTGTTGACTGTTTGAAAGAAATCAACAAGGTGTACGAGGCAGGCTCTGACCTTAAAATCACACTGGGTAGGATCCAGTGTCTGTAGGTCCCCAATATCTTTATGTATGAGGTCCATGATGATCCTTTCCATAGCTTTGCAGACCAAGCTAGTCAGGCATATGGGCCGATAGTTTCCAGGATCCGTTGAGGCATCACCTTTGTGGAGAGGGATCACTGTTGCTGTACGCCACTCTTTCAGTACATAACCTGTGGTAAGGCTGTGATTGAACAGTAGTTTTATGTTTGGGTTTAGCTCATCTTGGAGTTCATGTAGGATGCAGCCCGGGACACCGTCTGGTCCCATTAATGCTGTGTTATTTGCTTTGGAGAGGGCAGCTCTTACCTGAGCATCTGATATGTCAGGGGGGCAGCACTCTGCTGGGATAGATATTTGCCCTTCTGGTGAGGGGGGGGGAGTTTGCGCTGAATCTGTCAGCTAGGATGTTGGCAATGTCTGTGGGTTCGGTATACTTTTTAGTCATTTTGGACTAATTCTGAGCATATCTGGGAATTCCCACCCAGGTTCCTAACATAACTAAAGAAAGCCTTGTGATTATCCTTAGTGTTCTGTGCATTTCATTTCTCGAAGCTGGCCTTAGACGATTTTATGAGTGCCCGTAGTATTTTGCTAACACTGAACAGAGATGCCTCCCCTTTTTGGGATGTTCCTCTATCATGTAGTAGTTTCCTCCTTCTATTGTATAGTTTGTTTATGGCTGTGGTCCACCAGACAGGACATCTGCCTTTGTAGGATTGGGTCTTATTTTTATTTGGGATTGCATGATCCATGCATTCCTGAAGGTGTTCATAGAATGCGTTTATAAAGGATTCTGTGGTCTGGGCCGTATTTTCCACAGGCCCGGAGGCTTTGAAGGATTTCACCTCGGTTTTGAGGGGTGTGGGAATTTGCTGTAGAGAAGTTTTACACTGTGGTTTTGTGGGCAGGGGGTGGGGTTGGGATGTGAATATCCAATGAGATTAGTTTATGTTCTGAACTTACCAGTGAGGGGTACACTTCTGGTCTGGAGTATAGAGTCCCCATGTTGGTGATGAACAGGTCCTGTATGTTTTCCCCTCTTGTGGGGGTGGTAACAAGTTGCTCCATAGCATTTGAGTGTATAAATGCTAGGAACCTTTGAGCTAGGGTGTTGGAGCTAGAGTAATGCTCCCAGTCTATGTTTGGGTAGTTGCAGTCCACCAATATAATGGTGTTTGGAGAGACCTTCATATTTCCAGTGTTCTCAGGAAGGCCAAGTGGGGTTCCTGGGTTTGGGAGGGTGGTGTGTGCCAGGCTATGAACTGGAAGGCAGTTCTACCCACTGTTAGTTGCACATGGATATTCTCTGATGCTTCGTGCTGTGCCACCAACCTGGAGGTGTGTGTATCTTTGATGAATATTGACACTCCCCCTCCTGTTCTGGTTCGGTGCAAGTTTTGGGGCCGACAAGCATGGTATGAGGTATAACCTGGCAGTGTTGGGCTGCTCTCGGGAGCCTTGGACCAGGATTCTGTTAGTGCACAGATATTGATGTTCTCCATGCTAAGGACAGTTTCCAGTGCATGCATCTTGAGGTCTACACTGCTGGCGTTGAGTAGCATTACTATTAGTTTCCTATCCCTTGTGATACCTATGGAGGTGGTTTTGTCTTTTGAGCCTTGCCTAAAAAACACACTATGGGGGTAGAAAGAGCTTTTGCCAATATCCGAAAGCCCAGGGGTGACAGGTGCAAGCCATTCCTAGCAAAGCATTGTGGCTTGTCGAGCATGTCATCCCAGGCTGACAAGCATTGGATCCCCTTTGAATGACACCGAAACCAATTGTTGAAATTGATCATCTTGTCTTCATATTGTGGCATAATTCTTGGTGAGGGTAAGATGCTACTCAAGGTCAGGGTCATACCAGCCTGGGCCACATGCTCAGAGAGCTCCTCTATGTCTCTTATCATGTAGTCCAGGGAGGTACATCTCAGGTCATTCACACTGGCATGGACAATGACTGAGTCATATTTGTACATGCCTTGGAGTGACCTGTGTGCTTGTGTTATGTGGCGGATCATAGCGCCCGACAGGCATCTCACCGTGACCTTCTCCTTGTTCAGCCTGGTGAGCAGGACGTCAGTGTGCCTGACGATAGAGGCACCTATTACAAGTGTATCAGGTGTGTTGTTTAGCCTTAAGGGCTGTGACTGTTCGGCACACTGGCTTTGTGAGCTATGTGTTGCACGTGTTCTGTTCTGGGGTAGCGGTTGCTTGTGTGTCTGCTTTGGAGGTGTCTGCTGCTTAGGCAGATTTTTATTTCGAGACTCTGAGTATGTTTTCATGTGTTTATGTGTTTGGATTGCTGTCGTGGTAGGTCTATGTGAAACTGGAATTGTAGTGACAATGGTTTCCTTCTCCTCCTGACAGGTTTCGCCAGTACTGAGTTGAGAGAGCTTAGCCTCCAGTTTGGCTATATGGTTACATCTCTCACATGTGTTGGAATTTGTTGGGAGGAGGAGAGGGTTGTCTGTGTACATGAGGCAGTTGTAACATTGCCTCAAGATTCCCAGATTCACCAGCTGGACCGGAGAGGAGATTGCCAACTGACCTTTGGACATGCTAGAATAGTATTGGGAATTCCTTTATAATTGACAACAAAAAGGGCCAATGGGGAACAAGGTACTCAAGGGGAGTTTGTGAGGGTGTAGTGCTTTTAATTTGTTAGTGCTGGCATATATAAATGCTTTAGTGAGCAAGTGCCAGGTAACTCAAATGCAATGTGTTACAGGTATCTTAAATGCAAAAATGACAAACAGTAACTTTCTTTCAAGTGAAACAAGGAAATAAGTACAGTAAGCAATGCAGATGTCACTAGGGATCCACAGAGGCGCTGTAAAGCTGCGTTTCAGGTGGAATTAGTGTTTCAGTGAAATAAGCAAACAAGCACACAAACAAAGCTACATTCAGCAGGCCTGGATCTAGTCTATGCTACAGCAAACAAGGTGTACCAATTTCAGTAAGAAACAGTTCAAATATGCAGGCACTATAAGCCTTTAGCCAGAAATTCACAGCTCAGACGGCAGAGTCCAGCCTCTCCTCCCACAAGAGTGCAGACCATGAACCTTCGTAATGTAAAATAACTGGCCTGAAGCCCAAGTGCTTAAATCAGATCTAATACACATTTAGAATAACAGACACTGAGCCCTCAATCAGCAGTTCCCAACTTAGTAGGATGTAAGCTACCTGTCCTGCCACCACAGTATCCTTGACATTTAATGAGACTCACCCTCCTGTCATAGTTAGTTCTGTGTTTTGGGGCTGTCAAGCATGGTATGAGGTGTAACCTGGTAGTGCTAGGGTGCTCTTGGGAGTCTTGAACCTGTCATCTATTACTGCACAGATATCAACATTCTCCATGCAGAGTAGAGTTTGGACTGCATACATCTTGCGGTTTACATGTCCATCATTGAGTATCATTACTTCCGTTTTCTTAACACCTGTGCTACCTATGTAGGTGGCCTTCTGTTTTCAGCCTTACCACCAGAATGCAAAGATGTGCAAACATTACACTATGGTAATTAATAGGGGTGTACCAAACAATACAATGACAATCATACTGTTAATACATCAGGCATGCTGGGATATACCCACAATGATATCATTACACTGTACTGTTGACAACATGATAATATTACTACACTTCTATGTAGTCACCCTGTGCATCATCACCATGTTAACCTGTTCCTGCATCAATGTTACAGATTGCAGGAGGTGACACAGTTTCATCATATGCACAGGGTGTGTATTTGGTATGTCTGAGTCTGCCACTGATACAACCAATCGACATGTATGTGTGTGTTAGTGAGGGACAACAGTACAAGATGGGGCAATGTTGATGCAGTGTGTGTGTGTATGTGTTAGCCCTAGGTGTTAGCATTATGCATGTGTGTATGCATGCACACAGTTCCACCTCATGGCTGCCATATACGGGTGTTTGTGGACAGCCACAGACTGTACCTGCCAGGTCATACAGATCACTGTATCTGGCCAAGGACACGGTACCTGTGCCTGGCAGGGGTGCTACGGACAGTATCAGGTACTAAGCCGGACTGGGTACTGTCATCAGAAGCAGTTGGTTGATGACTGGAGACATGTCCCTGCTGGGACTGTCCAAAGCCACGTGCACATTGTCTCCTAGGGCGGTCTGATGACAGCACAGACCCAGCATTGCTGGGGCTGGTACTGGCACTATGGGAGCGGCCGCGGGTTTGTTGTCATCTGCGACGACTGCCAGCTGCTGATGTTGCTGGCATACATCCACATCAACGCCTCAACCATCCTGCATTGCCCTGGCTCATGGACATGTAGTTGTGGAACAGATCTAATGTGTCCCTCCAACGTCTGTCAATGACCTCGGTGAAATTACAGATGGCAAACGCAACGTCATACATAGTGTCATTCATAGCAGTGCGATGCGCTCTCAGCTCCCTCAGACCCTGTCTGGTGTACTGTTCCATACGTGACTGTGCCTGCATTATAGCTCGGAACATAGCTGAGGTTGAAAGACCTTTGTGGGCATGTCTGACAGGGGCAGTTCGACCACGGATGCTCCCACGAGAACCTCTGGACATCTGCCTGTGTGGTACCATGTCAGGACTCTGGCCATGGCTGCTGTGAGGGGATGCATGTGCCACTGATACCACATTACCCTGGTCAATGCCCACTGTATGCTGTCTATCACCTAGGGACATTGGTGACAATGGATGTATTGGCAGGATGACTGTGCGCATTGATGGGGTTGACAGCTGTGTACTGTTGATTGGCTGACCAACAACGGACCCTGGCACACACCATGTTCCATACGTGACTGTTCCATACACAGGTATCATCATTATCACTATCCCCAGCAGGGGATTCAGGTTCCCTGCTGCACACCACCAGAGCAACACCAGAACCTGTGAGAGGAAGACAGGAAACATAGTTTACAATGTGTACACAATGTTACCACAGATGCACACGAGCACATGCACACATGCACACATGCGCACATGGGCACATGCACACATGCACACATGGGCACATGGGCACATGCACACATGCACACATGGGCACATGGGCACATGCACACATGCACACATGGGCACATGCACACATGCACACATGCACACTCCTCAGTACATGAGATACAAACACACAGACACAAACACACCTGCAATCAAACACATAGCAATACTGTTTGAGGGTATTATTACTATTATTATCATTAGTATTAAAGGTATTGTTATTACACACTCACCAGCATGGATTGGCTGCCTTGCTGTTACACCAGAGGGACCTGCACAAATAAGATATATATTGTCAGTGGGCACAACTGTGACATTGATACTGTGAGTATGATACAGTTCAGTAGTACAACAGTTGGCTTTCACAGGTCTACTGCTGATATTGAGAATATCACTCTTGCACAATAATTACCAGGATAACAGCTACAAACACAGTACACACCTCACACATATGGCATGTTACCTGCACGCTCCAAGTCCACATGCTGGGTGGCTCCAGCCTCCATCATTACACATGTCTGCGGATGTTGCTGTTGTTGGGCTGGAGCCACAACACTTAGGAGGAGCCCCACCAGTCTGGTGAGGGGGGGTGTATAGCCGCCCCACCACATGTGGCAAGCTGTTGCCTGTGGATATCAGACGCACGCTGACCGACATTTCTAATTAAATCACTGCAGTGATGGCATACCTGCTCATATGTCTGGTTATGCATGCCTATGTCATTTACCCGACAGACAAGGTCTGGCCACAGTGCAGCCCTCTCCTGCTGGTTCTGGCTGGTGCGGGAAAAGAGTGTGGCAAAATCCCGCACCAGGCTCTGGTGTATCTCCTCTTCCTCTGCAGCAGAGTGCGTGGGGTTGCGCTGGTGCACCATCACCCTGGAAGGAAAAGAAAAATATGTGAGCAAGTGATATGGCACACATAATACTCTACTGTAGTGATATCACTGAACTGCCATATATAGTATCTGTCTGTCTATTGGGGGATACACATGTAAATGACCAGATATCAGTGCTCAGCCAACAACTGTGTGACAGCGTCTGGCACACTCTATACAACAAACTAGTATACTCCAGCAGTCGGCACACTGTTTGAGGTCCAATGTACAACCTCACACTGGGGGTTTGTATCAAGGTAATGTATGGGGAACATTGTCAACCCATGCAATGCATGCAATGCACAGTAAACATTTCACTGGTAATGCACCCTAGTCTTTGTTGCCATAACCCTACCTACACCGCAGTCACATACAGGGAACCACAGCACAACATATGGCAATGTAGTATGTTTGTATCCCAATATCTGACACATCTTTCTCTGGACTCATACCAAGGACACACACTAACATGACAGACACAAAGTCATGCTGAGCAATCACACCATTATAGACCTTGCACACAGTCAGTGGCACACTCATTACACCTCACATAGTTGGTATTGCAATGAGTACATGTGTGTGTGCATTATGTCATAGGTAGGTAGTATGCTATTGGCCCTGGGCCTACAGCAGCATAGTGTTATGCTACCCTGCCCCTTGGGACACATGTAATGTGATTGTACTTGCTCCTGTCAAACAGTTACATAGGGTGACTCATATGGCATATTACCTATCTGCATAACATTCAACAGGGGTATGTCTGACATCTACTAATGGGGAGCCTTGCTTCTTAATGCTGGGTGGTTTACTCCAGGTTATGGCTTATTTGTGGGTAGGAACCCGTACCTCCACCATGTGCTCTTTACTGCGGTGCCAAGGATGACAGACATAGGTAATTTAGGCTGGGGATATTGTGAGGTGTTACCATGGTTGTTGGACAACTGTTATGGGTGTGACTTAACTATGTATATCCAGCAGTGGTAACCTCTGTGTAGGTAGTATGAAAGGCACTCTAGCTGTGGTTTTGTCAGTCACTCTGCATAGGTAATGTTTTTGAGGGCATTATCACTGTTTGTTAAGTATGACTGTGTCCTTCTCCCTTTCTGTAGTTGTCATGGGAGGTACATACTATGTAGGACATTGTGAGGTGTAGAGGGGTACAGTGACCTACATTTCCCTAGCTGACACACCATTTCTGCTGACACATACCATGTACAGGTATTACAAGACTAGTGTGCCACTGTGAACATCAAAGGGGAGGCTATTGTACATTTGTTTTCCATGTTCCCTCCTGACACATCCAGTAGTAGGCAGGCAACCACCTATGTGGTGGTTAGTGGTGTAAGTGTTTTGGAATGGGGTATGGTACTCCAGTATCCAATCCACACTGGTGTTCAGTTCATGCCTTTGTCACCAGGCACCTGTTGCAATACATCTGCACACATGTGCCTCTCTCAGTATATATATATATATATATATATATATATATATATATATATAGAGAGAGAGAGAGAGAGAGAGAGAGAGAGAGAGATATTCATATACATACATATCTGTAGACATTCATATCTGTATATGTGTATGTATCTATATATATATGTGTCTATTACATATATATGTATATACATATTCTATCTATCTATCTATAAATGTCTATCTATTTATACATCCCTCTCTATCTATGTATACATATTTGCATATTATATATATATATATATATATATATATATATATATATATTATATATATATATATACACATATATAAATATACATACATATACATATAATATATATATATACCTTTTTATTTTCACATATGAATACACACACTAACATACTGCTAAACATCCATTACTGTACAACCTACATTGTACGTTGCACTACAACCTACATTGATATGTGCACATAGCAACCTTCAAATACATATGTATGTCCAGCCTTCACTAACAGTTGCAGTATGTCCCCTGCCCTATGCACATCTTTATATATATATATATATATATATATATATATATATATATATATATATATATATATATATATATATACATATATAGATACAGACTGCTAACACATATGGAGGGTTCACAGTATGTAGACTATTAGATTATTAGTTTACATTACCTTTGTTTGTCACTGCTGTTTGTGATGGCTTGCTGCTTGGTGACCTGCTGCTGGTTAGCTTGCTGTTTTTTATTGTTTTTTTTTTTTTTTTTTTTTGCTGACTCTCTCTGTGTCTCTTTTTCTCTTTTTCTCTTTTTCTGTTTTTCTCTTTTTCTCTTTTTCTCTTTTACTCTCACTCTCTCTCTGTCTCTCCCTCCGGATGTTGCAATGGAAGTATTGCATGTGTGGACTGGGAGTACAGGCTGCTTTTGTAGGTATATGCACATGTGCATGTGATGGCCTCTGCACCAATTGTTAGCCAACATTTACTAATTGCATGCAGCCTGCTGTGTGGTAATTGCAGTTCTCACTGTGATTTCAGGACAGTGCTATAAAATGTTAGGTTAGTAGGCACAGCCCTTTCAGATTTTCAAGGTGGGGACCATGCTGGTATGCTGTGGACTCTGTTCTGTGAGTGTAAAGGTTGGTATGTCTCTCATATTTCAGGCTGTGTTGTAGGCACTGAAATGCATGTTGTACTGAAACCTGACTATTGCTTCCTCCAGTTTATTCTTCTCAGTGTGTATGTTAACTGACACCTAATAATACTAATACTGTTTAAATGGGAGTATGTGCTTTCCTGTGGGACTTGTGGAGTAACTGGTATACAGCAGTGGCTCTTGCAATTTGTTGCTATGGCTTCACTATTTGGCCTTTACATTCACTCCTTGAATGCCTGCTAGGTGTCTTTACTGGAATGTGTTGCTATGGCTTTCCTATTTTCCATTTACATTCACTCCTTGTAATGCTTGCTATATTTCTTTCAGCAGCAATTCCTTATATGTTTGTTGTGGTTTGGTGGTACTGCATGCAGTCTGGTCTAGCCAAGGTGTGGGGCTTGACACCTACAAGGGCATTTTATTTTGCTGCTGAGAAGTAGTGGGGCCTTGAACTTTGTACTAACAGTTATGGATAGCAGGCACATGCAGCGCTTGTAAACTGCTATACTGTCCTTATTTTATTAGTTGGCTACATCCTTTGATATTTGTGGGTTGTACACCTACATGTGGGTGTGCTTGTGGAAGCTATTCTACAGCTATTCACAGAGTGTGTGACAGCAGACAGAATGATATGCCTGTGAGTTTGTGACACCTGCAGGCCTCAGATACTCTCAGGTGTATCTTTTATCAG
Source organism: Protopterus annectens (assembly GCF_019279795.1). NCBI lineage: Eukaryota > Metazoa > Chordata > Ceratodontiformes > Protopteridae > Protopterus > Protopterus annectens. The sequence goes on from NC_056737.1 coordinate 99,834,190, forward strand.
CCTCAGGGAATGGTACATATCAGTGGGATACACCCGTGATATATTTCAGATATTCTGCAGTTGTGACTGTTGCGTATTTTGAGCATATGTATTACTACACCATTTCTGACATGCAAGTAGTGCATACTTTCAGTAATTAACAGTTACCATTACGTGGGATAAAACACCTTTCTGCCTACTGTTAGTACATTTCACAGGGAGTCAGTGGCGCACAGTTAACATTTTTTTCAAATCAGGGACATCCCTGTAAATCAGTCACAGTTGCGAGGTCTGGCCTCTTACCTATTCAAATAGGGTAGTGTTTATCCTGCTCTGATAGTGTGTGTGGTTTGCAAGGTGTTACTGTCACATTATTACCTACTAGCTACCGACTAGCATGGCTGTTTCTCTTTTCACACTAATGTTATACAAATCCACAAGAATTGCCAGTAAAGATACAAGAAAAGCTTTGTGTGATAGCCTTCCTATAGTCCCTTTAGATTCAGTCCTACTATTTCATGATATATTGCTTTCAGCACAATGTTATTGTATATCAGTCATGGCTTAGTGGTAAGTCATGCAGACTAGTGTTTCCAAGGTCCTGGGTTTGAGACTGACATAGGAATTTTATTTTGCTGCTGAGCAGACTACAGGCCTTGTCATTCAGAGTGACTAAGGCACATTTAAGCAGTTGTAAGCAGGTTAGCGCTGGCTTGCGCGGAGCTCACGCATGCGCAGTGCCGCTTAGCTTTGCGCACACAAGCTTAGCTAAGCGCACACAAGCACACACCCGCTTACAACTGCTTAAAAGTGCTTACTCCAAGACACCAGCTTAATTTCTTTGAAAGGAAAGAAAATGGGGAGATAGGAAAGTGGTGAAAAAGGAGGCACAAAGAGGGTAGGACAGTAGGAAAACAAGCTCGGGATTTGCAGGGAGGATGTAGGAAACGCCCATAGCTGCCCATTTCTTTATCAGCAACAGCTGTGCATATGTCTGTAATTTGGTGTGAAATTTGAAACCTTCCACCCCTGAGAGAGGGGTGAGGACAACAAAATATGTTGTACAGCCAGTTGTAATTACCAGTTCACATGTCCAGCAGACATGTCTGCAAAATGGGCAGCTATGTATGGGGCGTAATTTTTTTGCAGGAACAGAGTGCCCTTTTTTTATTTTGTTTTCAGGTGAGAGTGGAACGTGAGGTGCAGGAAGTAGGTATATTTGGGGAGGTAGGTAGGGAAGGTTAACAGACAAGACAAACAAGACGCATACGGGGGGGGAGTACGACACGTGGGGGGAAACACAATTGACGGGGATGGATGTTTGGATATCACGAGCCCATGAGCCCACAGATAGCAACAGTGGAACTGAGATCCCCACCCATGTGCAGTTGCCACTGTGTCTTCACAGCCCAGGACAGGGCTGTGCTGGGGGCTGTGTAGGATGGGCAGCAGGCACACCCGTGAGGTGTGCCACCCAAGCCTCAAGCTGGCGTAGGGGTTCAAGCACAGAATGCCTGATCTCGCTACGCACCACTTTGGAGGGTGAGTGGACAGTCTTTTCCGGCCACGCTTGCAGAGGGGGGACAAGCCCCATCCCCTGCAGTGCTTCCACCTGAAGGTGGCACAGGGCCACCGGAGGAGGTTCCGGCCTGGGCACTAGTGCCAGGTGCACTCGCCAGCTGAGGTGGGAGAGGTGGGTCCGCTGGAAACCACCTTCCCTGTTGTCCTATGTTTAGCAATATTTTATGACATTTTGGGTTAGTAACAAACAATACCATTCAAAATTAATTGTAACAGCATGCATCAGTATTCCCATTAACCAAACACCCATGAATTCCAAACATTGAACAGCAAGCATAACACATGCATATTTTGAACAACAGTACACAATCCAACAGCATGCAGGGTTGATTGATGGCAACAGGCCATCAGGTTTGGATAAGTGAACAGGGCATATGCAGCAACGTACGTGCAAATATATTTGAACCAACAGGACAAATGTCCATAGGAATTAATTGTGAATACATATACCCAGTTTGTTGTGGAATGGCATTATTTGTGAATATAGGATAGGGTGAAGAAATATTTCATTAAAAACTTCAACTACCTATACATATGCTGTACATTTCTAGTAGCTGCAGATATATATATACCCTACAGGTCTTAGTACAGTTTCCTATATGTAACCTTAGGAATGTTGGTGATGGGACTGTTACTGCTGCATTAATATACATTGCATTTTTATTCATACACGTTCATATCTGGCTGTGTTCAGGTACAGCATCCTGCTACATTTCATTTATATGGCTCTAGACAACTGTGGATGTTCATTGTTTCATACAACCATACTATCTCCATATTGCAAGGGTACAGCAACATATCCAAATGGTGGGACAGACACATTCCAGCTTCAGTACTTTGTTTCAAACATTTCACTGTTTGGTTGTGGCTGTCTCATACATTTCATTATGTACTGACTGCAGTATACTTTATTCAGAAGTTATAACAGCTTTCTTGGTCAATTCATACCTCTTTCTCACACTCTCACTTGTTTTATTTTTACAATTCAAGATGGTACTTTATTCTAGGTGTTATTAACATGTCATACTTGCTTACAACAATCCTTTCCAACAGACTCACTTGTTTCTTATGGCAGATTTTCAAAGGGGATGTATTTGACACATGTCTATTGTCTTTAGCTTGTTTACCACTAATTTTCAGGCTGCAGCAGGTTATCTGATATTACAATACAGGTGGGAAATCTCTATTTCAGACTTGTTTAATTTTTATTTCTGGATTACAGGCTGCATCACTTATCTAATCATACAGTACTAGCAGAATCTTTCTTCTAGTGTTATTTGAACTTTATTAATATGTAACTACACTGAACTCTTTTACAAGCTGTCTCACTTATATTGTATAACAATTACAGAAAAATAATTACTAACCTGCCTGGTGGCGTAACCGCTCCAGCCTATCACCATAGGCTCGCTGATTCACAGAACGCACACCTGCAGCTGTAATATAAATGAAGTAATATTGGAACATACATCTCCATAATATCAGCTAGGATAATTCCTTACATACATAATTACATGGATACTTACTCAGTAGTGGGACGTTGAGCATTTGCTGGGCCTCCTGAATCCATTGGTTCAGTTGGTCCTGCTTTCTTCTCTTCAGGTCCGCATGGTGGTGACGGACCTGTTCACCAGTCCTTGGTATGCTTGTGGCACTGGTGAGATCATGTGCCAACCAGTTCCACGCCTCTGCTTTGTACGCTCCCCACAGAACCTGGCCCTGCATGAGTTGAGTCTCATGATCGTGGACTAGGAGCCAAACCATGTATTTGGACTCCTCAACACCCCACCTCTGTGCTTGGAAGCGACTACCCTCTCCTACACCTGCCATCCTGACTGCAAATAGGTTCCATAATCAGTTATGCTGTGTATTCCCACCTATGGGGCTTATATATGCCGTTTTTCCCGCACTTATCTGTGATTGGCCATTTTGGAATTGTATCAGCTTAAAAAAACCTGCTTTGTCATGCTTCTATTTCCATTCATTCCTATATATATGCTAATACTGCATTTTTCTGTACAGCTGTCATGGCTTAGTGGTTCAGTACTTTGACTATGATGCACAGTATCCTGGGTTCGAGCCTAGGCATTGCTTTTTTTTATTTTACTACTGTCTAGACAGGCTAGGATGTGTGCCTGTTTAAAGGCGGCTTTGATACAGGTTGCTCAACATTGCCCGCCAGTAAGCCAGTTGGCGCGCTGCGCAGCTCTGCTCAAACGGGTTACTCTGGTTAACGCGTTATTTGGCTATGAGCATGCATATTATGCTATGAGAAATGTTGCACAACTACGGGCACACAGTTTCAGTGTGTTAAAGTGCTGCTCAACTCCGGGCACTCATATTACACCTGTTAAACCACTGGTCACCTACGGGCAATCATACTCAGCTTGTTAGAGTGCTGCTCAGCTATAGGCACTTATAAAATATTTTTTTTTTATTGTGTCAGATTTCTTCGAAAAAACATGGCCCATTTCATTACATTTTACTTAAATTATAGTTTTATATATATATATATATATATATATATATATATATATATATAGATATATGTCAGGGAATTGTTTCCTGCTTATTTCACTAAAAATAAAAAATGATGTTGTTGGGGCTCGAATCGTGACTACCTCCTCTTTGGCCGACGTCTCTACCGCTATGCTATTGCTACTTGGCTTAATTTGCATATTGCTTTTTCAATGACTGCTAACTGTGGCTGAGCGAAGGGCACACCCACGCAAACGAGCGCAATTACGGGAAAACATTTTTGAAATTATAAAAAAAAAATTAAACTGTTAATTTTTATGATTTACATTTCAGTTGGGTTTATAGTCTGTGGGGGCATGTGTGGTGTGTTTCTTGACATTTCCGCAGACTCGCTCGTGGGAGTTTCCTTTCGGGACCGTGATTCATCTGGGGGCATGTCCCTTTGCAGGACTCGCCGTGCGGACACGCCCCCTACTTTGCTACATGGACCGTGTTAGCCTAGGGTGTGATTTAGCATGCCCTCATGAATATGCATGGCATGCTGACATCACCCCGTTTAACTGCAGCCTCCGTGTAAGACTTGCTAACTCTTACACGGAGGCTTCGTGAATCCTGCCCTATATCACAACTATTTACATTATGTACAATCATCCACAATAAACATTTGTTTTATCCATGAAAAGTACAAACTATTTGTCTAATAAATGTTCCAGTTTTTGCCATGCTGTTTTTTATGAGTTACATTAAATGTTCTGTTACAAATGGTTTGCATTTCCTTTTTACATACAGATTTTGCTAAAGTAATAAATTCAATAAAAATAGATCTTGTTTATTTTTCCAGTTAGATGTAATAACCTTTCTGGCTTTTGCCAAAATTGTCCAAAGGATATTTGGGTATCACATTAGGTATAGGTACATTAAATACTATCAGTGAGTTTGAGATTTGGCAGTTATCAGACCATAAAGCATTAATAATGTGTCTAATATCTCTCCAATATTGAATAACAGTTTTACATTCAATGAACATGTGGACCCAGTTGGCTTCTAGGTATCCATTACATTTCCAACATTTACTTTCTTTATTCTTAGTTATTAGATCTATTTTGTGTGGAGTATAAAAACTCCTGTGGATAAATTTCCATGTATATAATCTCCAGTATAATGAAGAAGTGGTACCATGTATTGATTTTAATAACTGTTTTTTTTTTGTTTCCATTAGTCAAGACTTCACCATTTATCTTCATTTACTAATTCCAGAAATCTGTGTCAAAGTTAAGTAGATCTTCTCTTAAAATCTTATATATGGGCGATATGCTTAGTTTATGTTCATCAGTCCTTGTGAGTCACACCTTATAAATAATTGTATCAACCTTGGTATAGATTCAGCCTCTAAATTCATTGATATTCTTACTTTATTTTCAATAAACTGTCTCAATGCATGGACAACTAACCAGTTATCCTGACCATTGTCAAATCTGCATAACAGAGAGTTCACTGGTTTAATTTTCTTATTATTCAAAAACTGATGCCAGAACTCCAGATTATTATCCTTTAGTTTCCGCATTGCATTAATGTTAAGTGAATCTTAGCAATAAGGGAAATATAAGAAAGAAAAAATGTTTGACACTATAATTGCTATCGATTGTGTTTTTAAAAATATAAAATATTTGATTTATACCATAACAGAAATGACAAAACCTCTTACTGTATAAACAATGTTCACGTAAAATCCATAAAATTCTTTTTATTCCGTGTTTCTTTAAATTGTGATTCTATAGCACTGCCATTAGATATATGAATCTCATGCAATTGTTTCCAAATAGACATATATTGTGTAATATAATATTAATTATAACACATCTGGAGTAGAGTTCAGTGCTGGGAATACAATTCCATTACTATTGCAGGCTCTAATATGCAATTTATAGGATATTCTAGGCTTAATAAGAAACCAAAGAAAAGTAAATAACATGAACTCCAATTGTTTAAATAATTTATTAGATGGGGGAATATCAATGATTGTATAAAAAATAAAATTTTGGGAAAGATAATCATTTTTATTATAGAGAGTCTATCTTCCATAGTAAATAACATTTTATTCCACCTTTTAATTAGTTCACTAATAGTAGCCATTAAATAAATGTTATTTAATTTGATGGTCTCTTTCCATGTGCTCTTTATACTAATGCCTAGATAATCTAACCTATGTTCTAGTAGGATTTTATTAATTTTCTTGTTAATTAGTAATGTTTTGGATTTCTTTTGATTAAATTTGAGCTGCAAGACTTTCTCAAATTTGCCTAAAGCATTTATAATACCTTGTATAGAGCTATCTATGTCACCAGATGTTAATAACATATCAGCAAACAATTGAATCTTAGGAAAGTAATCCTTACTAATATGACATCCTTTAATATTTGGATTATTTCTTATATATGCAGCAAAAGGTTCCACTGAAAGAGCAAATAGCAACAGGGACAAGGGGCATCCATGTCTAGTTCCTTTAAGAATTTTTAGTTGTGAAGATAAACACGATCCAATTTTAACATATGCTTGTGACTCACTATACATTTTCATGAATAGATTAGTAAAGTCTGTAGAAAATCCATAACCTATAAGAATTTTCTGGAAATATGTCCAACTGATGGAGTCAAATGCCCTCTCTATGTCCAAACTAATAACAGAAAATTGTTTCTTAGACTTACCTGCAATATCTCTTAGGGTTAGTAACTTAATAATATTATACTGTACTTTCCTATGTAGAATGAACCCTGTTTTATCATAATGCATTAAGTTAGATAATATATTCTTTATTCTGTTGTCCAGTGTAGACATAAAAAAATTGTAATCTGTGTTTAATAATGATATTGATCTATATGAAGCACAAGATTTAGGATCTTTGCCTTGTTTTAGTATGGGGGAGATAAATGAATATTTCCAAGATGGGATATTATCAGTTTTTGTTTAATCATAAAGGAAGTGCTTAAACCAGTCACTGGAGATGCACAAGCCAGTGCATTTCTTTGTGCCGGTTCCAAGCCCGGATAAATGGGGAGGGTTGCGTCAAGAAGGGCATCCAGCGTAAAACTTGGCCAAATCATTCATGCAGACACTGGTAAATATTTACATAACAGATCGGTCGAGGCCTGGGTTAACAACGGCCACCACCAGTACTGTTAGCCAACAGGGCGCTTGCAGAAATTGAGCTACTGATGGCCAAAGGAGGAGAAGAGGTGGAAGGCATGGCTGAAGGCAAGAAGAGAGGAGAAAGACAAGGACTGTGGTTGTGAGGGTCAGAACTTTGAATGTTGGCAGTATGATTGGTATAGGGAGAGAGCTAGCCGATATGATGGACAGAAGGAAGGCTGGTATATTGTGTGTGCAAGAGACCAGAAGGATGGGGAGTAAGGCTAGGTGTATCGGAGGTGGGTTCAAATTGTTTTATCATGGTGTGGATGGGAGGAGAAATGGCTAAGAGTGTTTTGGAGGTGAAAAGAGTGTCAGATAGAGTGATGTTTATGAAACTGGAAATTGATGGTGTAATGATGAATGTTGTTAGTGCATATGCTCCACAAGCTGGGTGTGCGATGGACGAGAAAGAAAAATTTTGGAGTGAGCTGGATGAAGTGGTGATGACTGTACTCAAGGGTGAGAGAGTGGTGATTGGAGCAGATTTCAATGGGCATGTTGGTGAAGGGAACAGAGGGGATGAGGAAGTGATGGGTAGGTATGGTGTTAAACAAAGGAATGCAGAAGGTCGGATGGTAGTGAATTTTGTGAAAAGGATGGACATGGCTGTGGTGAATATTTATTTTAACAAGAGGGAGGGAGCATAGGGTGACATGCTGTGGAATAAAATCCCGGTATATGTGAGGCAGAGCACCTCGCTGGCCTTGTTCAAGAGAAATCTTGACCAATGGATGGGAGATCGCAGATATACCCCAGGGATTACCTCAGTGTCACTGCTCAACAGAGGCACAGCAAAATAATGGGTATAGTTCCCCATACTAAAGGGGTGGCGTAAGCCACAAAACTATGGGCTAGGCTTGTAAATGCCCTCGGGCAGATAGCCTAGTATGAACCTATGAACCTATGAACCTATACAAGAGTGGAGGAAGATGCACACAGGTGGATATTATATCTTATGTAGAAGGGCCAGTTTGAAGGAGATTGGAGACTGTAAAGTGGTGACCAGGGAAAGTGCAGTTAGGCAGCATAGGATGGTGGGTTGGTGATCAAGAAGAGGAGGAGGAGGAGTGTGAGGGCAGCACCAAGGATCAAAAAGTGGAAATTGAAAAAGGGTAATTGTGAGGTGGAGTTCAGGGAAGAGTTAAGACAGGCACTGGGTGGCAGTGAAGAGTTACCAAATAGCTGAGTAACTACAGCAGAGCTAGTAAGGGAGATGGCTAGAAAGGTGCTTGGTATGACATCTGGACAGAGGAAGGATGACAAGGAGACGTGGAAGTGCAGGAGAGTATACAGAGAAAGAGGGTGACAAAGAAGAAGTGGGATTGTCAGAGAGATGAAGAAAGTAGACAGGAGTATAAGGTGATGAGGTGCATGGCAAAGAGAGAGGTGGCGAAGGCTAAGGATAAGGCATATGAAGAGTTGTATGAAAGGTTGGACACTAAGGAGGGAGAAAAGGACCTGTACCAGTTGGCTAGACAGAGGGACCGAGCTAGGAAAGATGTGCAGCAGGGAAAGGTGATAAAGGATAATGAGGGAAACATACTTACAAGTGAGGAGAGTGTGTTGAGCAGATGGAAAGAGTACTTTGAGGGGTTGATGAATGAAGAGAATGAGAGGGAGAAAAGGTTGGATGATGTGGGGATAGTGAATCATGAAGTACAATGGATTAGCAAGGAGGAAATAAGGATAGCTATGAAGAGAATGAAGAATGGAAAGGCTGTTCATCCAGATGACACACCTGTGGAAGCATGGAGCTCTTTAGGTGAAATGGCAGTGGAGTTTCTAACCAGATTGTTTAATGAAATTTTGGAAAGTGAGAGGATGTCTGAGGAATGGAGAAAAAGTGTTTTGGTACCGATTTTAAGAATAAGGGTGATGTGCAGAGCTGTAGTAACTACAGAGGGATTAAATTGATCAGTCACAGCATGAAGTTAAGGGAAAGAGTAGTTGAAGCTAGGTTAAAAAGGGACGTGATGATTAGTGATCAGCAGTATGGTTTCATGCCAGGAAAAAGATATGATGTTTGCTCTGAGAGTGTTGATGGAGAAGTACAGAGAAGGTCAGAAGGAGTTGCATTGTGTTTTTGTAGACTTAGAGAAAGTATATGACAGGGTGCCTAGAGAGGAGTTGTGGCATTGTATGAGGATGTTGGGAGTGTCAGAGAAGTATGTAAGAGTGGTACAGAATATATACGAGGGGTATTGTGACAGCGGTGAGGTCTGCAGTGGGCGTGATGGCTGCATTTAAGGTGGAGGTGGGATTACATCAAGGATCAGCTTGAAGCCCTTTCTTATTTGCAATGATGATGGACAGGTTGACATATGAGATTAGACAGGAGTCCCCATGGACTATGATGTTTGCAGATGACATTGTGATCTGTAGTGAGAGTAGGGAATGGGTGGAGGAGACCCTGGAGAGATGGAGATATGCTCTAGAGAGAAGAGGAATGAAGGTCAGCAGGACTAAGACAGAATATATGTGTGTGAATGAAAGGGAGGATAGATGAATGGTGAGGATGCAAGGAGTAGAGGTGGTGAAGGTGGATGTGTTTAAATACTTGGGATCAATAGTTCAGAGTAATGGTGAGTGTGGAAGAGAGGTGAAGAAGAGAGTACAGGCAGGATGGAGTAGGTAGAGAAGAATGTCAGGAGTGATTTGTGGCAGACAAGTACCAGTAAGAGTGAAAAGGAAGGTCTACAAAGAGGGTAGTGAGACCAGCTATGTTATATGGGTTGGAGACAGTGGCATTGACAAAAAGAAAGGAGTTAGAGCTGGACGTGGCAGAGTTAAAGATGTTAAGATTTGCACTGGGAGTGACGAGGGTGGACAGGATTAGGAATAAGTATATTAGAGGGTCAGCCCAGGTTGGAAGGTTTGGAGACAAAGCCAGAGAGGCAAGATTACATTGGTTTGTACATGTGCTGAGGAGGGATGCTGAGTATATTGGGAAAAAGATGCTAAGGATGAAGCTACCAGGTAACAGGAAAAGAGGAAGGCCTAAGATAAGGTTTATGGATGTGGTGAGAGAAGACATGCAGGTGGTTGGTGTGACAGAGCAAGATGCAGAGGACAGAAAGAAATGGAAACAGATGATCCGTTGTGGCTACCCCTAATGGGAACAGCCAAAAGAAGATGATGATAGAGAAAGTGCTTACCAACTTCTTTATTATATATTCAGGAGAAATCTTATATAATTCTGGGATTAGTCCATCCAATCCTGGAGCTTTATTGTTTTTTAAGTTTTTGACTTGTTCTTTCACTTCAGTTAAAGTTATTTATTTATTTAATATGCTGTTTTGCTAAATTGTTATCCTTGTGTTTATATTTTCCTGTATAAATGTATTAACTACATTGTCTGTCTCTAAGAGTGATTTTTTAGCATTTATTGATCAATAGTAATTTTTAAAAGCTTCTAAAATATCCCATAGATGAGTTGTACTCAAATGAATTATTACTTTTGTATTTGATTTCATTAATGTGATTCTGACTATTAATCTTTTTGGATCTAACAGCTAATTTATGAAGATGTTTGGGATTTACTGAATATGTTTGTAACTTTAATTTTTCCAAATTTATGGTAACTTAATGCTCTTAAGTTATGTATGTCTCTAAGGTTCATTGAAGTTATAAAATCATTTAACTTTTTAGCTTGTGCTGTTAGTTTTATTCTACCCTTTCTAGAGGTATCTTTGTCCGCTAATAGGCAATTAAAGTCTCCTGCTACTATAAATTCCCTCTTCACATGTAAAGTAATCAAATCTAAATATTTATTAACATATTTAGTGCCTAATCCAGGTATCTAATAGGAATTTATTAATGTATAATACTTCCTATCAATTTCTAAAACCACGAGGCATAACATCCTGAAGGCTTTTGTGTTTAGCCGAGATGTTAGAAAACAGTTTCTCAAGTTTTAAATAAATTCTGGTGGATTTACTGGCTGGTTGTTTTTCTCCTTTCTCTTTTTTCGTATTGGTGGTTTTATAACATCCCATCTTTATCTGAATATGTTTTAATAATTCTAGGTACTGTATAAGTGCCGTTCCATAATATAAAAGTACCCCTTCTTTTGGCCTTAAAACAAGAGTCAGCAAGGATTGTATAACCACTAAATGAGAATTTTAGTAAATCTTCCTTCAGTAGATGTGTTTCTTGTAAAAAAAATATCTGAGCTTAATGCATTTTAATAAATTTAAGCGAAACCAGCTCTTTTGATATTATTGTTTAAGCCATTGACATTTAAAGATAAGCACCTAAACACCATTATATACTATGCTTATATATCTAAACTTTAATAAACCTTTCTTCTGCATTAGCTTGAAATATGCTATGTATTTACTTATCATGGATGAATAAAACATATTAACTAAATATATCCAAAAACGAAATATGTTGTAATCCACAGGGTGAACGCTCCATTAGACAAGACAGTTATAAGCAAAAATAACATAAAATATATAGTCAATACGGAGCGACCATGAAGCACAAAGTTTATGAATGCTTTGAATGAAATTATATATTTATTGTTACATAGGAAAAACCAATAGGGTTCTTCATGATAGAATTAAAGAGCATGTATATCATATTAGGAAGAGATCTGAACACAATGCTCTCTCGAAGCACATCATGCAGGCTGGTGACACACATTCATTTGTATTTAGGGTTATTGAGAACATTATACCCACTATTAGAGGCGGCAATGTTAGTAATCATACAGAGTACAGAGAGACCAATTGGATTATTATATTAAGAGCAGATAGGGGTAGTGGGTTAAATAAGAGGGCTTCCATAAAACCCTTATTAAAGAAAAGAAGAATTAAGAAGTAATAATGTATGCTTGATGCACATTTTATATGTGCATATTTAAAGCAAATATATATGCTATTTTATTAGTTTTATTTTACAAGTGTATATTGATGTGTTTTCATGCAACATTTTTCTGTGGTATTATGTCCTTCGTGCATTGCACACTGTGTTTTTAAGAACTTGTTTATTTTTAATTGATTTGATATTCTGATTGGATGTTGTATTTTTTAAATTTTTATAAATGGAGTGCATTTGTTTGTCCATGTGAAGGTCTGATGAAGCTTAAATGTGAAAGCACTTACCATTCTCAGTGTGTAACAATAAATATATAATTTTATTCAAAGGATTCATAGACTTTGTGCTTCATGGTTGCTGCGTATTGACTATATATTTTATGTTATATTAAATAAATATCTTTGAAACCACTAACTATGTACACAAACAAACATGAAATATAAAGTTTCTGGTCTAGTTAAACAATTAACTACACCACCCTTACACCACATCTCACACACCTAAATGTAATTAAGTAAATGTTATGAAAACAACCATTCAAAAATGAATCTATAAAAGGTATAATATTGTGGATGTGTTTATTATATCAGTTCAACTATACTATTCTGAATGATGTCAACTCTACCAAGTGATATTGACTGATCTATATAAAAAAAAATGTATAGCAAATAATTAGAAAGATAGTCTAATGAATATCAATCATAAATAAGATACTTCTATAAATCATCAAATGATTGTAACTTGTATGCTGGGATCCTTGCTGATACCAGTAATGCAATTCTTTACCTATATTTTATGGATAGTGCACTTGAAAGCATATATGATACACGTTAATTTATGTATTACTCTCATGTGTCATTTATTTAATGATAGCACCTTTTCATTTCTTAAAAAAAATCATCATATTTACTTCTAGTGACTAAAAATCTAAAAGATATGTAATATTTCATACATTCTAATATTATCAATTGGCCATTGCTTCTGTTTATATGAAGTTTAAAAGTTACAATCAGTGCCATTCAACTTATGTTATCATTGTGTTAAAGGCAAAGCATTTTTATTACATTTAAACTATACTTCTTACAATATTTAACTACCTACTAATAAGAGTATCAAACAACAGACTAAAAGACTTGCCTAAATATACACTCTACAAATAGATTATTAGCCGACACACATTGTTGTTACCACTATATAAAATCAGGTGTCAATGTTGAATATCACTTCCCAACTTCTGCTAACAATTCATTAATTAAATTGACTTTCCCTTTTTAAAATAAACATTTCAATAATAACTTTGTACCTTTGTGGGCTTAAACAAGCCAAAATATAATTAAAAGCAGTCCCTTTTCTTTTCTGTTTTCATTTTCGGCTTCATTTCCATGTTATATGACTGGACGTGGGTTAAAATGTCATGTGATATCATTGCTTGGCTTTTCTAAGCTTCTGGCTTCATGGACTTGATGCTAGATGCTTAAAGTTGCTTGCACACACTATAAGTAGGCTCTGCTAAAGAAAATAAAACTTTCCCAGCAGGAAATTTAAATGGTGAAGCTTTCTAAGCTCACCGAAAGATTAAAAATGCTCGCACAGCATTCTCTGTTCCAAAATGAATTACTTCTATGCAGTCTTACCCTCCGGACAATATGTTTCATTACAAACATCAGATTACTATAAAATTATCTTTTCAGCCTGCCATTTAGCTCAAATCAATAAGACGTGCCCAGATAAAATATAAATATTTTGAAATAATTATTATTATAAGGTAGGCAAACTCAAATGTCATCATAATATATATATATATATATATATATATATATATATATATATATATATATATATATATAAAGTTAACTATTCTATTACACTACATTTAAAACATTAATAGTAGTTTATATACATAAGTTCTAAGTAGCATTAAAAAAATTAATAAAGAATACATTATTACCCCACCACTAACCCATATAAAAGTATTCACTCTAATACAACATCAATTATTGATAGTACAATATGGGAATAATTTTATAGTACTAAAACCTATTTAATTAGTAATGATTGAGTAATGTTGATTTTAAAACTGGAGATTTAAGTAAGGAAGAGAGAGGAGATAAAGAAGAAGGAAAAAAAGAACTGAAAAATACAAGTACATACCTATATGTATATATTAAGAAAGAAGATAAAAGAAAAGGAGACAAACAATTATGAAGGCACTTGACTTTATCTTTACCTTGTTGAGATTTCCTAGAAAAAAAACTAAAATGTTCCTCGAAACATAGTATTTATAATTAGAGAAGTCTCAGTTATTTATCCTTTAGTTTTCATTTTTATTTGCTCCTTCTTTGACAGACCATCCATTCTTTGTTTCCTGTCTCTTCCATGATTTGGGAAGACCATTCCATCTCCTCTATGTCAGTCAGTATTTTCTTCTTTTAAACAAAATCTACTGCTTCTTGTAAAGAACTGAAGATTTGGTCTCCTTCTGGCAATATCATTTTTACTCTTGCAGGGAAAAGTATTTGAGCCTTAATATTAGCTTTAATCAGAGAAACAAAGTCTTCCCTTTAAGATATAACAGAAGAGGTGTTGTCATTGTCAAAATTAATGACTTTTTCTCTTACTGTTTAGGAGAGTTTGTCCATGCAGATTTCAAAACCAAGTATTTGTCCTGTGAAGATAAAAATCTAAGAATAATCGATCTGGGATTAGGAGAGACTGATGTTGATGCTGATTTTACAAGAGACCGATGAGTCCTCTCAATTCCAAATGATAGGGATTCAGGCATGTTTAGTGCTGAGGAAAACCAGTTGTTAAGAAATTGAATCATGTTACTACCCTCTTCCTTCTCCGGAATTCCATAAATTCTTATATTATTTCTCCTTGATCTGCTTTCAAGGTCTTCCAATTTTTCAATTAGTTTTATGTTTTGCTTTAGAAGGATTTCATTGTGGTTTTCACTTTCTGTCAGTCTGACATCCATATCCGTCAGTTTCCTCATAGCGGATATTTGTTCAATTTGTTTTTTATCATCCCATTTAGAATATACAGCTGTTTGCTACATTGCTGCTTTATAATGTCCATTTTATTTTCAAATGTGTCCATCTTTAATGACAGTTCTTGAATGCTTGCTATTATAAGCTGTAATTCCTTCTTCACTGCACTCTCCTGATGTAACTCTTCAAGTTGCTCATGATAGGATCTCCTTGTAGAAAACTTCTTGACAGGAATATTTAAAAAAAATTCTAATTAAGTACTAATTTTTAGAAAATAACAAAAAGCCTATATTTGTATATATTTCAATATATTTATGAGTTGTTTTTTTTTTCCAAAAATTAAGTTAATTTTCCTGTCAGAATAATAAAATCTAAGCAGAACCTAAGATTTCTGCTGCTAGCAGTCTGGCATCTTGTCCACAACCCCAGCTATGGAATTCTTTTTTTTTTTTCAAAAACATTTTTATTTTGTTTTCATTATAAACATACGCAAATGTACATGTAACAAATACAATAAAACAATAACAAACTATTTCCAATATTTACATTAATCCATGATAAACAATCATTTTATCCATGAGAAGTTATCAGTATTTGTTCAGAAGGTTTCCCAATTTTTGCCATGCTATATTTTATGAGTAATGTTATGAGTTCTATAACAAATAGTTTGCAGTTCTTTTTTACAAACAACATTTGCTAAATTAATAAAATCTTTAAACATCAAATCTTGTTTACTTCTCCAGTTCAAAGTAATAACTTTTCTGGTAATTGCAAAAATTGAACAGAGAACTGAATCTGAGATTTAGGTATTACATTAGGTATAGAAACATTGAATAGGATTAGTGAGTTAGAAATATGGCAGTTATCAGACCATAAAGTATTTACAAAATATCTGAAGTCTTACCAGTACTGAACAACATTTCTACATTCAATGAACATGTGAACCCAGTTAGCCTCTAGTAATTCATCACATTTCCAACATTTACATTCACTGTTTTTGAGTATAAGATTTATTTTATGTGGAGTATAGAAACTCTTATTCATAAATTTCCATGTATACAATCTCCGATATAATGAAGAAGAGGTACCTTACGTAGAATTCAATAACAATTTTTTGGATTCATCAGATATTTGTTCTCCATTAATCTTTACACAGTAATTCCAAAAATATGAGTCTGAGAAAATTCTCTTAGTATCTTATAGATAGGTGAGATACTTAATTTTTCATTATCTGTCTTTTCAAGACACCTAATAAAAAGCTGAATCAAACTAGGTATAGATTTAGTCTTTACGTTGATTGATACTCTCGTTTTGTTTTCTATAAACTGCAGTAATGAGTGTATAAATAACCAACTGTCTTGACTAGTATCAAAACTACATAAAAGAGAGTTTAGTGGTTTAATACTCTTATTTTCAATAAACTGATGCCAGAATATCAAGTTATTTTCCTTTAATTTTTGCATTGCATCAATGTTGAAATAATCTAGGCAATCAGGGGAGTATGCTATAGGGAATATTGTTTGTTTGTGTCTTTTGGCTTTTCCCGGTTAGGGCTCACCACAGAGGAACTCCAGTCCGCTAATGATTGGCAGTAGAGTTTTACGTGCTGGCTTGCCGGGCCTAACGCACAACCTTCAACAAAGGAATGCCCATTCACGCATGTAGCCACACAGAAGATGCTTTAACTGAGAATCGGATGGGCAACGTCTGTGAGGCAACAACGCTACCGCAGCATCACCACCACTATAGGGAATATACGAAATAAAAATTGTTTAAAGTTGTAATTACAATCAATTATATTTTTAAAGTTATTAAATATTTGATTAATGCCATAAGAAAAATTATCAAACTTCTTATTAAAAAAAGTAAAAGCCCATGAACTCTACTTATTCCATATTGTTCCTTAAATTGATTTCCTATAGTTCTGACATCAGTTATATGAATCTCATGTATTGTTTTCCAGCCAGATATATAGGTAGGTGTGATCCAATGTAACATTATATTAATTATAACTGATTTGGAATAAAGATATGACCTTGGGAATGCTATCTCATTACTGTTCCAAGCTCTAATGTGCCATCTATATGCAATCCTAGGTTTTAAGGGGAACCATAAAAATTTAAGTAGCATGGAATCTAATTTTTAAATAGGTTTTTAGGAAGGGGTGGTACCAATGACTGTATATAAAACAAAATGTTAAGTAAAATTATTATTTTAATTAAAGAGAGCCTATCCTCCATTGTAAAGAGAATTTTATTCTATCTTTTGATTAGTTCACTAATGGTGGTTATTAGATTATTGTAGTTTAGTTTAACAGACTCTTTCCATATACTTTTTATACTGACACCCAAATATTCTAATACATCAGTCTCCCAATTAAACAGGCTATTCTCTCTTAGGTTATTATGATTCAATTTATGCCCTAAAATTCTTTCAAATTTGCTTAAGGTATTTATAACATCCTGCAAAGACCCATCAATATCACCCAACGTTAACAACATATCACCAGCAATTAATTGTATGTTAGGACAATAGTCCTTATTAATTTGAAAGCCTTTTATATTTTGCTTGTTTCTGATATATGTAGCAAAAGGTTCCATTGAAAGAGCAAACAATAATGGTGACAAAGGACAACCTTGTCTAGTTCCCTTGAGAATTTCTAGTGGTGAGGATAGACATGATTCAATTTTCACATATGTTTGTGCACCACTATAAATTTTCATTAATAACTTGACAAAACTGGAGGAGAATTCAAAATAAATTAGAATTCTTTGTAGATAAGACCAACTAATAAAATCAAAATCCTTTTCTATGTCTAGGCTAATAATAGTTAGTTGTTTTTGTATTTGCATGCTATGTCTATTAATGACAGTAGTTTAATAATGTTATCTTGCACTTTTCTATGAACCCTGTCTGATCATTATGTATTAGATTAGGTAATATTTTCTTTATCCTATTAGCTAATACTGTCATGAAAATTTTATAATCAGTGTTTAGTAATGAAATTGACCTATATAAATCACACAATTTGGGGTCCTTACCTTGTTTTAATATAGGGGAGATAATTGAGTATTTCCATGATGGGGGTGTTATACATTTTTGCTTAACCATAGTAAAGGCACTATTCATTTTCTTTATTATATATTCAGGAAAAATCTCATATAGCTCAGGAATTATTCCATTGAGTCCTGGAGCTTTATTATTTATTAGCTTTTACATTTTTATTTGCTCTTTCACTTCTGTTAGTGTTATTTGTTTATTTAATATGAACACTTTTTTATTAATTTAATTGTTAATTTGTGTTCAAATTAATTTATTAATTTGAACACTTTAAAACTCAGCTCCATTCCCACCTTACCCAAAATTGGAAATGCAGTTGTACTCAACCCACCTAGCCTGCTAATGTCCCTACTACAAGTTAATCTACTCCATACTGATTACCTAAAATAGCAGCCTCACTCTGAATATAACATAATTTAACATCTATATCTTGATTGTATATATTGTAAATAGTTTACTATCTGTCCTCGCTCTCCCTTATCTGGGAGTGATTCTCTCTACTGGTAACTCATACAGTTTGATGCTATTTAACAAAGAACATCCACACTTCATATCCTAAACTGTGATGTATGCACTCCACTTTTTCTATTTCTTAACTGTCTCTCTAGAATCTATATTTTTTAAATAATGTACTTTCCACCTATATTCACCCCTTTGATGGAAAATTGTATTTTCAAATGTCACTTTTATAACTACATTCAAATTCATTACAATTGCTGTTTTACAACCTCACACACATCATCTACTTCGTCAGTGCAACTAATCCCTTGTACAACTTGTCTCTATTCTAGTATATATGTATGTATGTAATGCATGTTCTGCTATTTTTTGATTGTACCCTACTAAGTTTTACTATGTAGTATTACTTTTTTGCTTATTGTTACTATGTATTATGGAGCTTTTCTCCCCGGGCCGCCACCGAAAATGGACTCCTTGAGCCCAGTGGACCTCCCTGGTCATCAAACTGGAAGTAAATAAATAATAAATAGATAATATGTTATTTTTTGCATTGACACCTTAGTAGTTATATTTTCTTGAATAAAAGTATTTATTACATTATCTGTCTCCAAAAGTGGTGTTTTATTATTTATATCTTTATAGTAGTTTTTGAACACTTCTAATATGCCCATTAAGTTGGATGTACTCTTAGCTGAACCATCACTTTTGTATTTAATCTCATTAATACGATTTTGATTGTTTATTTTTTGGATCTTACCACTATTTTATGTAGATATTTGAGATTTACAGCATAAAATTGTAATTTCAGTTTTTCCAGGTGTGAGGGATCCACACAGTCTACCAGTTTTTGTTATGCCTTGAGCCACATATCACTGTGTATGTTTAATTATTGCTAGATTGATTATTGCTAGATCTGACATGCCACTACCTCACTATATGCTGCTAATATTGTAACAATACAATATGCTTAAGAGCAGGCCTTGCTCACTGATTACTGGTATTACTGAACTTTTGTTAACCTATAAGTTGTTTATCAGCTTAAAAGATGTTTACCAGAATATGGGGATTTCAAGGAGGAACTATATCACAAGTTTGTTAGCTAACTGTTCTGTGAAAAAGGGGGATAAGGCATAAGACCAGACATTACGAGACTTGTTTACAACTTAGGAAATGATCTGTAATTTTCTAAAATATTCCATCAACTCATGATGAGCTTGTAATGTCATATTTTCTACAATATTCCATCAACTCACGATGAGCTTGTGATCAATATGTCATTAGTTGAACCTGTTGACCCTGTTGTTTGTTCAAGACTATAAAAAGCTCAAAGGCTAAAATGGAAATCATCATCATCCAGATTTGATCACAGTACCAGCCTGAACTGAGCTTAGAGCCATTTTGCCAGTGTCAGCCTTGCCTTGACTGAACAGATAGCCGCACGGGATAGGATTGAAGTCTGGTCAATCCAGTGGCAAAAATGATTTTGTTTATACATATGCTTGTAAGTACATGATTTATTAGTCTTTTTCCATTTATCTAGTAATTTTTTGTTCAATAAATTGTTAAGTTTGAGCCTTGGTGTCTTGTATCATTTCTAATCCTGTATTAACCTCAGACCTTAAAGTAATGGACTAGTTCGCCAGGTTTATGGCTACCTTATGATTCAGAACTTCTAAGTATTTTGGATTTAACTTAATTTTCTTATGTGCTACTTTATTTGGTTTTGCGTCCGTTTTTATCTTGTCTATGTGTTTTTGTAAGTCTAAATATTCTTTGTCCCACTCTCTCTTTCTTTAGGTACCAAGATTTTATTCTACCATATATATAAACTTTAAAGGTGTCCCATAGTATAGTATCAGTCACTTCACCATTAACATTTGTTTCCATAAACATGTCTATTTCTTTCATTATTCCTTCTCTAAAGTCTTTTAACTTAGTTATGTAAGCAGGAATTCTCTGTAGAAATCTTAAATCATCAAAATGCATAGTTAATGTCAAGTTTAAAGCATTATGGTCTGAGAGTGGACAAGTCATTATAGATACATCACTTATTTTGGAGAATATATTATTTGATACAAAGACTTTATCAATGTTTGTTTGTGTATCAAACTGATATGAATAGTAAATACAGAATAAGGAATAATGTTCTCTTAGACCATGTATATCTTTAAGGTTCATCTGGTTTGTAAAGTCATTTAACTTCTTGACTTGTAATGTTAGTTTTATTTTACCATTTTTAGAAGTATCATTGCCTGATAATAGGCAGTTAAAATCACCTGTTGCCATAATGTCCCCTTTTGCAGTTAAAGTAATCAGGGGAAGATATTTGACAACATATTTAGTACTCAGTCCTGGTATCCAGTATGTATTAATCAAAGTATAATACTTCCTACTGATTTCCAAAATAACCATGCTTAGCATCCGATCTTTATCTGAAATTGTATCTATAATTCTTGGCATAGTATAAGTATTTTTCCATAGAATAAGAGTGCCCCTTCTGTTAGTCTTAAACATGAATCAGCCAGGATTTTATAGCCATTGAATAAGTATTTTTATAGATCTTTTTTTCATAGATGGGGTTCCTTTAAAAATATGATCTGGGTTTCATGCATTTTGATATATTTAAGCAAACCAGTTCTTTTGACATTATTGTTCAACCCATTAATATTTAATGATAAACATGTATAAGACATTGAGCAAAGCAAAGTATAAATCCAACAGTAACCAGGTACCTCTGCAGAAACACAAAACAAATCCAAAGAATAAAAGCAGGCAGAGGCAAGGCTCCAGTTTCTTCAGATGATTTATTACAAGACACACAAGCGCTTTCACCACAAGGCTTCTTCAGGTGTATAAAAAGCAGCACTCAACACACCCATTCTTATACTAAGCATTTAGTCACATGATTAAAAAGAGAAGACTCTTAAAGGCACAAGGAACAATTGTGCTCAGCCCACAGTAAAGTGCATAGTAAAATATACAAAAACTTCATAATAAAAACCACATTTCATAAAAGCAATATTACAAAAAATGCACATTACAAATACATGTAAACCACATAGAATATAACAAGTTCTACCTACGTAATGGTCTGTTTTGCAGGATGGGTCTCAATGGTACATGGTCATTGAGACCATGTCCTGTGTTGGCTCTTAATCTCACAATCCATTTAGCCTCCAGGTTCTCAGTTTGAACTCTGGTATCACCACCCCTCAAGTTCTCATAACATTTACCTAATACCATAAATATAAAGATGTGTTGATCATTCATTTCTTTAATGTGTTTTGCTAAAGCATTGAACACACTGCCCTTCTTAATATGGTATAGGTGTTCCCTGATCCTATCCCTTAATAGTCTATTGGTCTTTCCCACATAGTATTTGCTGCATACTTTGCAAGTAGCAAGGTAAACCACATGTGATGTATCACACCTTGCACTGGTTCTTAGTGTGTAAGTTACCCCAGTGTCTGGATGCATAAACAATCTTGATTTATAAATTTGCAGAACTGGCACCTAGTGCACGGTTTTGTCCCTGGTGTGTCCTCAGTCCTGATCTGGTCTCTGGGATTGCAAAGTCGTCGCCTTAGCGACTTCTTATTTTTAAAAGTAAACAGTGGATGTGTTCCTATCAGGTTGCTAACTTGTTTATCAGATGTCAAAATATTCCAGTGCTTGCCTATGATGTCTGTGTAGTATCTTATATTTCTAGAATAGCTAAAACACAATTTAAGTGGTTGTAACATTTGTTTCTGTTGACCCCCATTGCATATATATCACTCTCTGCCTGTTCAGAGAAATAGGGCCTGGCTCTACTGTGTCTAGAGTTTCTCACTGTCCTAATGCTTTGATTGACAAGTTTCTGGTCATCGCCCCTCGCTGCTAGTTCTATATTTATCTTATCTAGTTGTTCCATAAAATCTGATTCTCTAGCATTCAATCTAGAGGCCCTATAGACTTGATTCTGTGCAACATTCCAAAAAATGTATTGAGGGTGCATGCTGTCCTTCCTTAGTAAACTGTTCACATGGCATCCCTTCCTAAACATTTTAGTGCTCAGTGCACCATTAAGTTCTTGTATAATACAGACATCTAAAAAACTAACTTCAGTATATGAACAGTTCATGGTGAATTTAAGGAAATGCGTTGAAGCATTAATGTAGTCTACAAACATCGTTAGCTGTTCTATGGACCCCCCCCCCCATAAAAGGAAGAGGTCATCTACAAACCTGAGAAAAAATATGTAATCTTTAAAGTCACCCACAACTAAATTATCTTGTTCCCATTTGGACATTACAGCATTCGCATAACTGTTAGCACATGATATTCCCATGGCTACCCCGTTGCATTGCCAGTAGACCTTGTCCCTGAACATGAACACATTATTCTCCAGTACCAGACCTAGTAGTAACCATATTAGGTCCACCATATCTCTGTCATACTCCCTGGTTTCAAACATTAACTGAGTTACACTATTAATCCCAAAATCATTTGGAATAACAGTGAATAGTGACACCACTTCAAGGGTAACTAACAGCATTTGTTGTTTATGGGCTTGTTGCTCTCTTTCACATGCAAATCTGTATAAGTCTCTCACAAAATGTTCAGTGTCCTTCAAGATATAGTCTGACTGTTTAATCAAATTCCTAAGGAATTTCTCCACAAAAATAGAAATGGACTCAGTGCACCAGTTGCTTCCAGCTACAATGGGCCTCATAGGAGGATTTTCCCTATTTTTGTGTATCTTGGGTAACCCTTGGATCACTGGTGTAGTGGGGTTAAGAATAAGAAAGTATTTTAATAAATTTTCATCAATGAGACCCATCCTGGCTATTTCCCTTATCTTGTTGTGTACATATTCAACCATTCTATTAACTTGTGATAGAGTAATAACTTTGTAAAATGTGTCATCAGCTACTAAAGCAAGCATTCTCCTGTCATAGTCTTCCCTGTTCAAAATTACAATCTGTCCTCCCTTGTCTGCAGGGCGTATCATGATACATGAATTTGTTTGTAAATTATTTAATGCTGTAAATTCATCCTTGGATAAATTGCACTGTCTACTACTACTAGAATGTAACTTTTGTTCATGAAACACTCTATAAACATCATCTAGACATAACTGTTCAAATGCAGACACCAAAGGATTTAACTTGGGTAAAAAAGAACTTGGTTTTTTAAACATAAATTCCCCATTTTCACTATTATTAGCATACATAATTTTCAACATTAAATTGCGTGTAAATAGCTTAATATAAAATACAATTTCAGTAATGTCAGAGTCAGCAGTCGGGATAAAAGAAAGTCCTTTTTCTGACACACTACATTCATATCTAGAAAGAGTATAGGTTGATAAATTAACTATTAACTTTTGCTGTTCATGAAGGCTTTCTTTATCATGTATGTACTCACCATTCCTTCTGGGTGCTTCCTTTTGCTTCTGGTCATACTTCTCCCTCTCTGTTGTCCCTGGTTCAAGCCTCCTCTTCCTCGGCTTACAGACCTGTTCCTGGTTGGAAGGGGGAAGGTCAGGCCTGGCGGTCATAGGCTTTCTAAAAAAGAAGTGTGGATACCATCATCAAGATCGCATCTGTTCAAAGCTTCACCGGTCGCTTCTTGGTGAACTTATGCTGTGGTTGTGATGGTTTTCCTTCTTACCACTGTTGCCTCAGTGATCGGCGTGATGCCACCTAGGTCACTAGTTATCTGGGCCCTCCCCTCATCCATTTCCTGGATGCCTTCAGGCTCACGGTTGATGGAAGTTGTCGTGGCGGCTGTCCGATTAGCGGGAACTCCAATGATGCTTCCTGGATTGGTTGACTCAACTACAGGGGTTTGAGTATTGGCCCTGTTGTTATTGTTGTCCACTCTCGGCCACATAAAGACGTGGCCTCGTGAAAAATCTAGTCTGTCTCTATATAACTTTTTTAACTTGATTTGTATTAACTTGCGATAATAAACATGAGCATTCTCAAGCATATCATTTATTGGCTTCACAATCGAAGCAGAGTCATATTTTGTACACAGATCAAGGTATTTATTCTTAATCTGAAGTAGTAATTTTGTTTCTTTTTTTTCAGCAGAGTCAGACAATAGTTTTAAGTAACCAGCACTGGTCTGTAAATTTAATTTCTGCCATTCACTTAATAGTAAAGCGTCACAGTCTGTTTGAACAGGCATTTTAAGAATTCTCAAACCCCGAGGCACAATGCCTTCAGCAATACAAGTTTGGAGATGAAATTTCTCAAACTGTGTTCTTTTTAGTTTGAGCAAGTCTTTTTCTAGCAATAATAATTCACTTTTAGGTGCCACAATATCTATGTTCATGCATTCATTTCCATCTAAAACAAGTTCATTATTCAGTAATGGATTAGCTTTCTCGCTCACCTTAAATATAAATTGATTAACATTGAGCTCAGTCCATGTAACTTTTGAAACAGGGTTATATTCCAATTCAATGCTCTCTTTTCCTGTAGGCAATCCTGTGGCCATCTCCCTGGATCCGTTGGAAAATGTAGAACCAAAAATGAGCAAAGCAAAGTATAAATCCAGCAGTAACCAGGTACCTCTGCAGAAACACAAAACAAATCCAACACACCTATACCATATTAAGAAGGGCAGTGTGTGTTCAATGCTTTAGCAAAACACATTAAAGAAACGAATGATCAACACACTTTTATATTTATGGTATTAGGTAAATGTTATGAGAACTTGAGGGGTGGTGATACCAGAGCTCAAACTGAGAACCTGGAGGCTAAACGGATTGTGAGATTAAGAGCCAATACAGGACATGGTCTCAATGACCATGTACCATTGAGACCCATCCTAAAAAACAGACCATTCCGTAGGTAGAACTTGTTATATTCTATGTGGTTTACATGTATTTGTAATGTGCATTTTTTGTAATATTGCTTTTATGAAATGTGGTTTTTATTATGAAGTTTTTGTATATTTTACTATGCACTTTACTGTGGGCTGAGCACAATTGTTCCTTGTGCCTTTAAGAGTCTTCTCTTTTTAATCATGTGACTAGTTAATGCTTAGTATAAGAATGGGTGTGTTGAGTGCTGCTTTTTATACACCTGAAGAAGCCTTGTGAAAGCGCTTGTGTGTCTTGTAATAAATCAGCTGAAGAAACTGAACATTGCCTCTGCCTGCTTTTATTCTTTGGATTTGTTTTGTGTTTCTGCAGAGGTACCTGGTTACTGTTGGATTTATACTTTGCTTTGCTCATTTTTGGTTCTACATTTTCCAACGGATCCAGGGAGATGGCCACAGGATTGCCTACAGGAATAGAGTGCATTGAATTGGAATATAACCCTGTTTCAAAAATTACATGGACTGAGCTCAATGTTAATCAATTTATATTTAAAGGAGTACAAAAGGTTTCGCTAATGTATTCCTCAACTTCACGGCCCTTTTCCTCCCTATTTACATTGTCCTCTGTAAAGCAACAACAATAAAGCATTTACAATTTTTATAATTCCCCTTACTTCTGTAACAGAAGCCTACCTTCTCATTCTGTGATGGTTTCACTTACAAAATGATTCTCTCACATTTGAATAAAGCTTGCTGGAGTCGCCCAGTTACTGACATCATCGAGGCCAGGCAGTGCAGGTACTTTTTTTTTTTTTTTTTAATCAGTTCCCTTCCCCAAAGTGACATCACCACAGCCGTCATCTGATTCTAACTAAAATAATAAGATCCACCCATTCTGTGATGTCAAGGCTCCCTTGTTCTTCCCCCAGCCTGAGTGCTGTTCATTTTATTCAGTAGTAGTGTAGTAACACCGATGTTTGGAAACACAGAAATTTGGTATGCGTACTTGTACTTTCTGCACGGCAAATGATGCTTAGGTGGTGTATCGCTTGCATACTTCTCTGTTGTATTTGCACCAGATACTGCTAGTGTGCAGTGTGGGAATAGAAAGATTAAAACATTACCCTGGTATCAGAGGTGGCAATGCAACATATTCATAGTGGCTTAACATGAGAGTAGCTCTAAGCAAGCACCATGTGAAACCTGAACAAGCACCTAGAATTATTCAGTGCAGCTTCCACACCTTAAGTCTGAAAATGAATTCACATACTCACATGAACAGGAGTAGCTGCATATTGATGGCTAAAGGTGTTTGGGCATGTCGGGTGGTTACTACACTGCAAAACTGGTATGTAATGGTGGAAATATTTGGAAGGCATGAGCAAACACACCAGTATATTAAAGCCATAGCACCAATTGAACTGGAGGCTGGCAAATAGAGTTAGTAAGGGATTTTGTCCATGCACAAATATTTCAACAGTGATTCTTTGCAGTGGCATCCATTATCTGATTCAAGGTAAGTTAACCTTGATGTTCTTTATTTAAAAAAAATCAATAAAAAATTTACTTTGTTATAAGTGACTTCTGGACACAAGAAAAGGGAAGGGGAAAATATAGCAATGTGGTTTGTATGTACAAAGACAAATCCAGGGACACTGCAAAAGGTTTTTTTTTTGCAAACCAACCAATGGAGTAAAAACATATGAAGGCAAACACTGCATACCAACACATTTTGCACATGTAAATCTCAATTTTTAACAAGGTGGAAGCATGAAGTGATACATTAACACTTAAATTAACAAAGATCTAAACTGGTTAATAGTATAAATGTTTTATTCTTTAGCTCCTTGGTGCAATATCTTACTGGATGTGATTGCATTCAAGTAAGGCCATGACTATAGTGCACCAAAAAAATGTCCCCTCTAACAAAGGAAATGCTAGAGCAAAGATTAAATTACACTAGTCAAGCACCCTGCTGAGATCTGCCAATCAATGGAATTACCAGGTCAAATTACCCTCAGGACTTTGACAGCTAGGGAAGCTAAGTGTTATGGGGGAGGGGAGAAGTAAATGGACTGGAATTCATTGTCTCACAAATTAGTGCCATTTAAACTAAATTAGAAAAAAAGGCAGCAGTAAACAGCACTTTGAGTGTGTTCTGTGGCATTTGCACTGTTTCTGTTTTAAGTAGTCGTCCAGCAGCAGGGAATGTTACTTACACTGTTCTATTTTACTCAGTACTTTGTACACATGCAACATCTATGAAATGACAGGAATTTTAGTAAAATGGAGGCCTGCATGATGTAACATTTTTGAGCCAAACAATGATTTCTGGGATACTGGATGGCAACCTGATTTATCCAAACCACGTCAATATGCCAGCCTCCAGGTGGTCAGAGTCTGGAATTACATATAAAAATATTTTAAATCCTGTAAATAATCCCAGAGTGCTGTTAAAGTGTAGGAAACATCATGCCATAATGTTTTAAACATGTTTTTTGAATCTGTGGGTGTGGTACTCCTTTAAGGTGAGCCAGAAAGCTAATCCATTACTGAATAGTGAACTTGTTTTAGATGGAGATGAATGCATGACCACAGCTCTCTCTCTCTTCTGTCAGGCAGAAATTAGAACTGATCAGTTAAGGACTCATTCATAAAATAGAAGAGGTCACTTAAGGTTAATCATTTGTTAACTGAGGGGTGGAGCTAGGAACTAAACCTTCTATTTAAGGGGTAAAATAAAACATTTCTGAGCTTTACCAGAAAGGCTCATCCAGACTCTGCTACACTTTGCTGTGAAGGAAAGGTTAGTTTGCTTTTATTTTTTTGTATTTTGTATATTTTAAATACTGTAGTTTGTTTTATTTACCTTGTGTTTTACCTGAATTCTGCTGTAACAGCATATTAAAACTTCAAAAGAGACCACAGCTCTCTCTCTCTTCTGAGTCAGGCAGAATTTTTGAATTTTTTCTCTCACCCTCCCACCCAGTCAAAGTTGTCTTGTTAAATACCACTGTCTTTCTAGTTGCCTGCCTCTTATGTTACTCTGACCATATATCTCATTTCCTCTCTACTTTCAGTGGCTTGTGTGACTAATCATTAAATCAAAAACCCCTCCCCTTCAACTATTTCAATTTATTGGCCATCCTACTGTATTCCATAGTACCAGAATACAAAAGTGACCACCCCTTTCAACCCATGTTGCTGTTTTAAAAATAGTAACTCTCCACTAAACCTTAACTTTTTAAACAGGTAAAACTTAAGTTACCTACTTTCACGTCTACCTTCTCTAGTGCACACTGCAGTGTGCATTTTTTTTCATCTTACTTTTAAGCATCCCTTTGACTAGCACTTTCTCTAATACCTGCTGGAAAGCACTAAGAAGCCTTAAACTGATACAAGCACTCAACTCTCCTTGTTAATAAGGATAAATTAATAGTAGGCACTAAACAGACTATAATTGTATAGTATCTTGCTAAGGTAAGGGAAAACAGCTCCTGTACTTTACAAAAAAAAAAAAAAAAA
This sequence comes from Protopterus annectens, assembly GCF_019279795.1. NCBI lineage: Eukaryota > Metazoa > Chordata > Ceratodontiformes > Protopteridae > Protopterus > Protopterus annectens. The sequence goes on from NC_056737.1 coordinate 99,863,088, forward strand.
AAAAGCATCAAACCAGGCATGTCCAAGGGTCAGCTTCCGGTGATTTCTCCTGTCCACTTGGTGAATCTGGGCATACTGGGGCAATACAACAATTGCCTCATGTACACAGACAACCCTCTCCTCCTACCACCCAACACTACAACCTGTGAGAGATGCACTTACATAGCCAAAATGGAAGCAAAGCTCTCTCCACCAAAGATTGTGCTAGACAGTCAAGAGGAGAAGGTTAACACCTACACTACACCTCAAGCAACACATAGCCCTTCTAAACCCACACCACCAATGCCCACATATAGCAACACTAAATCCACATATGCAGTAGCCCTTAACTGTAACCTGCCCAAGCAACAAGGACCTCTGAAGCTGAAACGCAAACAAACACCAATCACAACCAAAGTGTCACATAGTTCAAAACACCTGTGTGCCACCCAGCAACAGCCCCTAAGGCAAGACAATGTACCTAACACTTTAGTCATAGGTGACTCTATAGTCCGGCACACTGATGTCCCTCTCACCAGGTTGAACAAGGAGAAAATTACAGTCAGCTGCCTGTCGGGTGCCAGGATCTGCCACATAACGCATGTACTCAAGTCACTCCACAACAAGTACAAATATGACTCTGTCATTGTCCATGTTGGAGTGAATGACTTGAGACGTACCTCCCTGGACGACATGAAAAGAGACATGGAAGAGCTCTTGGATCATGTGGCCCAGGCAGGTATGACCCCAGCCCTGAGTAGCATCCTGCCTTCGCCCAGAATGATACCACAATATAAGGACAAAATGATTGACTTCAACAATTGGCTAAGCTTCTGGTGTCATTCAAAGGGGATCCAGTATCTGTCTGCCTGGGACGACATGATTGACAGACCACGATGCTTTGCCAGAGATGGTCTGCACCTGTCGCCTCTGGGATTCAAGTTACTGGCGAAGGCTCTTGCCACCCCTATAGTGCCTTTTTTAGGCAAAGTTCAAAAAACAAAACCACCACCGTAACAGGTACAAGCATGCAAAATCTGAAGGTAATGCTACTCAATGCTAGAAGTCTAAACCTCAAAATGCACTCTCTCGAGGCACTCCTAAGAATGGAGAACATCGATATCTGTGCAGTAACTGAGACCTGGTTCAAGGCTCCAGAGAGCACCCCTGCAATACCAGGCTACAACTCTTACCACACTTTTCGGCCACTAAAGCAGGACCGAAACACTAAAGGTGGAGGAGTGTCAATATTCACCAAGGATATTCACACCACCAGGCTAGTTGCCCAACACAATGCGTCTGAAATTCTACAGGTGCAACTAACACTAGGAAAGACTGCAATCCAAATTGTAGCTTGCTACAGATCCCCCACCATACCCCAAGATTCTCACTACACCTTTCTAAACATACTGGAAAATATTAAGATAGAACCAAACACCCTAATACTGGGTGATTTTAACTACCCTGCCATTAACTGGGAAAGCTACTCATGTACCAACACCTTTGCCCAACGGTTCTTGGAATTCATAAATTCCAACGCCCTGGATCAACTAATCCATAGTCCCACCAGGGGCTCCAGTATCCTAGACCTGGCCATTACCAACATGGGAAATCGATGCTCCACACCTATGGTCACCCCCTCGTTAGTCACGTCTGACCATAAGCTAATCACCCTTAACATCCACATCCCAACCCCACCCCCAGTAAGGAAACCTCCATAAAAAACTTCTCCAAAGCCAACTTCATGCTACTCAAGTCAGAAGTGACAAACTTCATGACACCCATGCAGACGGGAGCTGAAAGTTCAACTGCTGAATCCTACACTAAGGCACTGTACGAGCACATCCACACATGCATAAATCGTGCCATCCCAAATAGAACCAAGATGCTCTCATCCAAAAAAAATGAAGCCAATCTGGTGGTCCCCTGCCATAAACAAACTTTACAACAAAAGGAAGAAACTGTTGCAGAAAAGAGGAAAATCCCAGGATGCAAAAAACGTCCTTACCAGCCTCAGTAAGAAACTGAGATCCCTCACAAAATCCTCCAAAGCTAGTTATGAAAATAAAATTGCCAAAGATTCCAAAGACAACAACAAGGCATTTTATAACTATGTCAAGAATCTAAATGGCAATGCTCAGATCTGCTCTAAGCTAAAACAGAATGGCACTAAATATACTGATCCCAAGGATATTGCCAATATCCTGGCAGATTGATTCAGTGCCAACTTCACCCCCCTCTCACCCCCTAAATGGCCCATCTCAATACCGGAAGATTGCCAAATTCTGGTAATAACGGCCACACAGGTAAAAAATGCACTCTCCAAAGCTAAGCATACAGCATCCATGGGACCAGATGACATCTCGGGCTGTGTGCTGCATGAACTACAATATGAACTGGCACCTCACCTAAGTGTCATGTTTAATCATAGCCTCCCCTCAGGTTTTGTGCCCACTGAGTGGCGCACAGCTACAGTTATCCCACTCCACAAGGGGGGATCCCCCTTGGATCCCAGAAACTACTGTCCCATCAGTCTGACAAGCCTTATCTGCAAGGCCATGGAGCGTATTATCATGGAACTTATAAACAAAGACATTGGCAACCTTCAAACACTGGACCCCACCCAGTTTGGGTTCGTGAAGGGCTGATCTTGTCTCCTGAACTTGATTGACTTCTTTGAATCAGTCTCCAGAGCCATGGACAAGGGTAAGGTGGTCCACACAGCCTATCTAGACCTTGCCAAGGCCTTTGACACCATCCCCCACTCGGGAATCATAGATAAACTTACTAAGCTGGGCATTAATCCCTACGTCACCCAATGGATTGCTAACTGGCTTACTGATAGAACCCACACTGTAAAAGTAGCCGACTCCAAATCCAGCTCCAGACAAGTGACAAGTGGAGTACCTCAGGGTTCAGTCCTGGGACCGCTCTTGTTTGGCATCTTCTTCTCTGAAGTACAGGCCAACACTAAGGGACTCTGGATAACAAAGTTTACAGATGACTGCAAACTGGGAGCCATTATTGAATCCCCAAGTTATGTGGATACTCTACAAAAGGACCTTACAGAAACAGATGCTTGGTGCCAGAGCCATGGGCTCAAGCTCAATGCCAAGAAATGTATAGTTATCCCCTTTAGGAAAAAACATGTATCCGTGAATTACGATATAGGTGGCAGTACACTAAACACTGAAAGTTTGAAAAGAGACTCAGGGACACAGGTGGACAGTGGTCTCACCTTCGATAACCACATCGCCACAACAGTCAGGAAATCCTTCTATGTGGCACACCTCATCACTAAGGGCTTTTCATCCAGAAAAAAGGAGGTCATTGTCCCACTGTACTCATCCCTCATTAGACCCATTATAGAATACAATGCCCCGTTTGGTATGTACCTCTCAAGACATCTGCAACAACTGGAAAGGCCACAGAAATACCTCACTAAAAGAATCACAGGCCTAAAGCAGATGCCCTACGCTGACCGCCTTAAAAAACTCCAGCTATACTCTGTCGCATATCATCTACTCAGAGGCGATCTTTGCTTAACATACAAGGCCATGTCAAACCCAGAGCTGTTGGACATGCTACACTTAAAGAAATCCCAATCCCTCAGAGCCATACGCTCCAGGGATCTAAACCTTGTCATCACAATAAACAAAACATGCTGGAGGGATAGGTTCCTGACCCAGAGACTCCCCAGACTCTGGAATAGATTGCCCATACATGTCAAGCAGAGTGCCTCTTTGGTCCTCTTCAAAAGGAACCTTGACGATTGGATGGGAGAAAGGAAATTCACCCCGGGGATCACGTCAGTCACCCTGCTAGACAGGGGTCCAGGGAAATAAATAGTGTGGGGAGAAATAGCCAGGGAATTGTTATGGCTAGGCTTGTATAGGCCCTAGGGCTGATAGCCTAGTACCAACCTATGAACCTATGAACATAGATATTGTGGCACTGAAAAGTGAAATATTTTTGCTAGAAAAAAACTTGCTCAAACTAAAAAGAACACAGTTTGAGAAATTTCATCTCCAAACTTGTATTGCTGAAGGCATTGTGCCTCGGGGTTTGAGAATTCTTAAAATGCCTGCTCAAACAGACTGTGATGCTTTACTATTAAGTGAATGGCAGAAATTAAATTTACAGACCAGTGCTGGTTACTTAAAACTATTGTCTGACTCTGCTGAAAAAGAAGAAACAAAATTACTACTTCAGATTAAGAATAAATACCTTGATCTGTGTACAAAATATGACTCTGCTTCGATTGTGAAGCCAATAAATGATATGCTTGAGAATGCTCATGTTTATTCTCGCAAGTTAATACAAATCAAGTTAAAAAAGTTATATAGAGACAGACTAGATTTTTCACGAGGCCATGTCTTTATGTGGCCGAGAGTGGCCAACAATAACAACAGGGCCAATACTCAAACCCCTGTAGTTGAGTCAACCAATCAAGGAAGCATCATTGGAGTTCCCGCTAATCGGACAGCCGCCACGACAACTTCCATCAACCGTGAGCCTGAAGGCATCCAGGAAATGGATGAGGGGAGGGCCCAGATAACTAGCGACCTAGGTGGCATCATGCCAATGACTGAGGCAACAGTGGTAAGAAGGAAAACAATCACAACCACAGCACAAGTTCATCAAGAAGCGACCGGTGAAGCTTTGAACAGATGCGATCTTGATGATGGCATCCACACTTCTTTTTTAGAAAGCCTACGACCTTAAGGCCTGACCTTCCCCCTTCCAACCAGGAACAGGTCTGTAAGCCGAGGAAGAGGAGGCTTGAACCAGGGACAACAGAGAGGGAGAAGTATGACCAGAAGCAAAAGGAAGCACCCAGAAGGAACGGTGAGTCCATACACGATAAAGAAAGCCGTTATGAACAGCAAAAGTTAATAGTTAATTTATCAACCTATACTCTTTCTAGATATGAATGTAATGTGTTGGAAAAAGGACTTTCTTTTATCCCAACTGCTGACTCTGACATTACTGAAATTGTATTTGATATTAAGCTATTTACACGCAATTTAATGTTGAAAATTATGTATGCTAATAATAGTGAAAATGGGGAATTTATGTTTAAAAAAACAAGTTCTTTTTTACCCAAGTTAAATCCTTTGGTGTCTGCATTTGAACAGTTATGTCTAGATGATGTTTATAGAGTGTTTCATGAACAAACGTTACATTCTAGTAGTAGCAGACAGTGCAATTTATCCAAGGATGAATTTACAGCATTAAATAATTTACAAACAAATTCATGTATCATGATACGCCCGGCAGACAAGGGAGGACAGATTGTAATTTTGAACAGGGAAGACTATGACAGGAGAATGCTTGCTTTATTAGCTGATGACACATTTTACAAAGTTATTACTCTATCACAAGTTAATAGAATGGTTGAATATGTACACAACAAGATAAGGGAAATAGCCAGGATGGGTCTCATTGATGAAAATTTATTAAAATAATTCCTTATACTTAACCCCACTACACCAGTGATCCAAGGGTTACCCAAGATACACAAAAATAGGGAAAATCCTCCTATGAGGCCCATTGTAGCTGGAAGCAACTGGTGCACTGAGTCCATTTCTATTTTTGTGGAGAAATTCCTTAGGAATTTGATTAAACAGTCAGACTATATCTTGAAGGACACTGAACATTTTGTGAGAGACTTATACAGATTTGCATGTGAAAGAGAGCAACAAGCCCGTAAACAACAAATGCTGTTAGTTACCCTTGATGTGGTGTCACTATTCACTGTTATTCCAAATGATTTTGGGATTAATAGTGTAACTCAGTTAATGCTTGAAACCAGGGAGTATGACAGAGATATGGTGGACCTAATATGGTTACTACTAGGTCTGGTACTGGAGAATAATGTGTTCATGTTCAGGGACAAGGTCTACTGGCAATGCAACGGGGTAGCCATGGGAACATCATGTGCTAACAGTTATGCGAATGATGTAATGTCCAAATGGGAACAAGATAATTTAGTTGTGGGTGACTTTAAAGATGACATATTATTTTTTCGCAGGTTTGTAGATGACCTCTTCCTTTTATGGGGGGGGGGGTCCATAGAACAGCTAATGATGTTTGTAGACTACATTAATGCTTCAACACATTTCCTTAAATTCACCATGAACTGTTCATATACAGAAGTTGGTTTTTTAGATGTCTGTATTATACAAGAACTTAATGGTGCACTGAGCACTAAAATGTTTAGGAAGGGATGCCATGTGAACAGTTTACTAAGGAAGGACAGCATGCACCCTCAATACATTTTTCGGAATGTTGCACAGAATCAAGCCTATAGGGCCTCTAGATTGAATGCTAGAGAATCAGATTTATGGAACAACTAGATAAGATAAATATAGAACTAGCAGAGAGGGGCTATGACCAGAAACTTGTCAATCAAAATATTAGGACAGTGAGAAACTCTAGACAAAGTAGAGCCAGGCCCTATTTCTCTGAACAGGCAGAGAGTGATATATGCAATGGGGGTCAACAGAAATAAATTTCAAAACCACTTAAATTGTGTTTTAGCTATTCTAGAAATATAAGATACTACACAGACATCATAGGCAAGCACTGGAATATTTTGACATCTGATAAACAAGTTAGCAACCTGATAGGAACACATCCACAGTTTACTTTTAAAAATAAGAAGTCGCTAAGGCGACGACTTTGCAATCCCAAAGACCAGATCAGGACTGAGGATACACCAGGGACTAAACCGTGCACTAGGTGCCAGTTCTGTAAATTTATAAATCAAGATATGGAGTTTATGCATCCAGACACTGGGGTAACTTGCACACTAAGAACCATTGCAAGGTGTGATACATCACATGTGGTTTACATTGCTACTTGCAAAGTATGCAGTAAATTCTATGTTGGAAAGACCGATAGACTATGCTTTAGCAAAACACATTAAAGAAACGAATGATCAACACACTTTTATATTTATGGTATTAGGTAAATGTTATGAGAACTTGAGGGGTGGTGATACCAGAGTTCAAACTGAGAACCTGGAGGCTAAATGGATTGTGAGATTAAGAGCCAACACAGGACATGGTCTCAATGACCATGTACCATTGAGACCCATCCTGCAAAACAGACCATTACGTAGGTAGAACTTGTTATATTCTATGTGGTTTACATGTATTTGTAATGTGCATTTTTTGTAATATTGCTTTTATGAAATGTGGTTTTTATTATGAAGTTTTTGTATATTTTACTATGCACTTTTCTGTGGGCTGAGCACAATTGTTCCTTGTGCCTTTAAGAGTCTTCTCTTTTTAATCATGTGACTAGTTAATGCTTAGTATAAGAATGGGTGTGTTGAATGCTGCTTTTTATACACCTGCAGAAGCCTTGTGGTGAAAGCGCTTGTGTGTCTTGTAATAAATCAGCTGAAGAAACTGGAGCCTTGCCTCTGCCTGCTTTTATTCTATGTATAAGACATTGACTATAATGTGTATGTTATTACTAACTGAAAGACCTTTCTTCCATGTTGACTTGAAATTGTCATGGATGCATAATGTGTATTAAGCACTACTTTCAAAAAAACAAAACTATTTACAAACACATACATGAAACATAAAGTTTTTGGTTTAGTTAAAAACTTAACTAAACCATCCATTCACCACCTCTCCAGTACCAAAAGACACAAATTATCCATCTCTGATTAGAATATAGTTTAAAAACAAAAAAAAAGAAAAGCATTATGAAAGTAATTAAAGAAATCTGTATCCATGAAATCTACATTAGAACGAGTGTTCAATATATCTGAAGCTATATGAATATGTCACATATGATAATAGCACCTCTAATATGTAGATATGCCAGAAATACACATCAGCTCAAAGTATGTATAAATATTAGAAGCTGAAGGTTAAGATGATTGTTAATATTTCCAAGACTTTTCAAGAAACATCAGATGATTTAACCATTTTTCAGTCATCTAGCTAACATTTCTCACGTAAGGATCTGTTGAATATTTATATCTATATATATATATATATATATATATATATATATATATATATATATATATATATACACAAACACTTATTACAGCATAACTATTATATTTTGCAGTTATACACATATTACTCATATATATTAACAATATCTATGTTGACGTCTTTCATCAGGAAGGGGGAGAGAGAGAGAAAAAAAAAGGGGGCCTCACAACCCTCTGTTTAGGTACTAAAGGTTTAGTTATGTAACATAAGTCTGATGTTAATATGCATAATGAGTTTTCTAATGCAGCTCCTAGTTCACTTGATGTCATTTAGTTGCTAATAGTATCACTGACTCTGCAGAATGTATGCTTCTATAAGAGAACATAGGCATTTTCAAAGGAGTTAAACACTTTTATCAGAACTAATTATTTACAATTTAAACTATCCAGTGAAGGATAACAGAATTTCAAGAGAAAATAATTCTAAGTACACCATTTAACAAGCTCAAAAGGTCAAATGATGTCATCACTGTTGTTTCTTCAAGATGCAGCTTCATAAACTTGTTAAAAAGTATCTAAGTAGGCTCATGCACAACACACATTGTCACTAGTGAAGAAAAAAGCATTTTCAGCAGGAAATTCAGATCTTGAAGCTTTCAGAGTTTACAGAAAGCAGAAAAAAAATGCTCAAGCTGCCTTGTCAGTGCGTGCCATGAATCTCCACAATGAGAACAATGATGCAGACCACCAGTTTCCTCACAAAACTTTAACAGCATGAAAAAAATTAACCCTTTTATATAAAAACAGCTATCTAGAAGTAACAACAGCTACCTCAAATCAGAAATCATATTATAACATTTCAGTCATTTACCCACCAGTTAAAAAAGGGAACCTAGTATATATATATATATATATATATATATATATATATATATATATATATATATATATATATGGTTCCACTTCATATCATTGAATTTCATTTCATCGAATTTCAAAACATCGAGACCAAATTGTCGAAAACCCAAATCATCGAAATCCCATATCATCGAATCTCAAATCATTGAAAACTAAAAAGTAACTAGAAATAACATCCCAGACACTGTTTACTGCATTTATGCAGGGGGGCAAGCCCCCCTGCACCCCCCCATGTGGGGGGCTCTGCCCCCTACACTCCCCATAATTAAATATACCAACTCCAGGGTTGCACTACAGTGGGGTTAGGAAATTACCTTTTTCCCCCACTGTAGTGCAACCTTGGAGTTGGTATATTTATTTAGTCGGGGTGTGGGGGGTGCAGGGGGGCTTGCCCCCCTGCATTAATGCAGTACTAACTCTGTGGAATGTTATTTCTAGTTGCTTTCTAGTTTTCAATGATTTGAGATTCGATGATATGGGTTTTCGACGATTTGGGTTTTTGACAATTTGGTCTCGATGTTTTGAAATTCGATTAAATGAAATTCGATAATATGAAGTGGAACCGGCTTGTGATGTAAAATGCTTGCAACTTGGATTGTGTTGCTGTTTTTTTTTTTCATTTATATAAATGTATGATGGCTTATGTCATAAGGTGCTTCTTGTTTAAAAAAGGGGCAAGAATTGAATAATTAATGTAATGTTGCTTAGGTTATATGATATATAGCAATATATGTGAAGTATAATGTCCATTACTGTTAATTTATTAATGCAGTTCGATTACTTTTGTATAAATGTAAATTTCCCTATGTCACAAGTGATAATTCAATAAAGGTGTTAAAAAAAGAAGAAACTTGGGAGGAGGAAGGACCTGCAGAGCCCTCTAAGAAGCCATGAAGAATGGCCCTAGCAAAACCAACTCTAGCTCTAGAGATACCATCCAACTTCTAGTGCTTGGTAAAAATATGCAGAAAAGTCTAGGTAGCTGCTTCAAGAAAATAATTACTTTCTAAGTTTTTGAAAAAAGCACTTTACAGAAGAGGGAAGGCTCTTACCATGAAAAGTATAACAAAAAGAAATAGCCCTTGAAATCCAAGAAAAAATTGTAAGGACATAGGATGAAAAGAAACAAACTGATCAGATTTTCTAATAGCCTTAGTCTTATCCAAATAAAATCTGAGTTGTCTATGCATGTCTATTTATTTGCCTACTTTTTCCCCTCTCCACAATATGTCAGTGAGAGGGTGGTGCACTCATACTTTGGACGTGCATAGACAACTCAGATTTTATTTGTATAAGTGGGTCTCAGTAGAAGACTAGGCCAAACTACAGTTGATCAACTCACACAAATAAAAGAGAATCAAAGGAACATCCACAGTAAGTGGGCCCAGGTTATGAGAGAGGCACCAAATGGAAAACCTGTTCCATTTGTATAAGTAGGATTTCCTAGTAGTAAGTTTCCTGGCCTCCTGCAGAACCTTCAGCACATCCCCAGAAAAAAAGTGTCTATGAGGAATCAAAATCCTATCACCTACAGAGTCAGTTGAAGCATGGGCAGGGGGGATGGATGAGATATCCCTTGTCTTGTGTGAGTAGATCCACCCTGTGATGCCTCAATTGTGATGATTGCCCTTGGCTAGATGCAGAGGTAGAGGGAACCAGTGCTGTCATGGCCAAAAGGGAGTCACTAACAAGATTTTGGGACCATCCTGTTGAATCTTGAGCAGGACTTTCAGAATGTGAGGAAGGGGAGGGAATGCATAAAGAAACATGACCTTCTACACCAGAGGACATGGGACTCTGGCACAAAACAGAGGAAGTTGTCTGTTCATATGGGAGGCAAATAGATCTACTTGAGGAGTACCCCACTGGTGGACAATGTCCAGAAACACAGCCCTGTGAAGCATCCATTCGGAGATTGAGACCTGCTCAGAGTGTCTGTGCCACAATGTTCTGATCTGAAGGAATATAAACTGCCTAGAGTCATCTGATACTCGACAGCAAGATCTCATATGAGAAGTACCAACCATCAAAGAAGATAAGATCTTGTTCCTCCCTGTTTGCTGATATATCACATCACTGTGGTATTGTCTGTGAATACCTTGAGAAGCCTCGTAGAGGAAAGAGGATGAAATGCCTGAAGAGCCAGCATAAGAGCTCTTATCTCTTTGACACAGATGTGCTCCTTCTGCTGAAGAGGTGACCATCCCCCTGTACTTTTAGGGAACCAAATGCTGTTCCCCATCCCACATCTGAAGTGCCTGCAAAGAGTTCCTGAGAAGGTTGAGGGGATGAAAATGGAACCCTGGATTTAGAGACAACTGTTGAATCCATCAGTGAAGTTCCTTCTTGAGACAAGAAAGAAAATGAACTGCAAAATCTAGAGGATATGCATATTGAAGCCACACTGACTTCAGAAACCACTGAAATTTTCTTATGTGGAGTTTGGACAGAAGAAGCACTGGAATGGTGGATGCCATTAAACCCAGAGCTTTGAGAAATTCCCTGGCTATAATGAAGGCCAGAGGAAGAAGACTTTGAAAGAAAGAAATGAGAGTTAAGGCCTTTGGAGGAAGCAAGGATGCCAGCACTGGCACTATTTGAATCCTGCAACCCAGACATACATGATCCTGAGAAGGAGTCAGGGAAGACCTTTTGAAATTTATTGTGAACCCTAGGCAGTGAAGAAGAGAAATGACTAAATGAAGATTTTGGAAAAGGTTATCTGGATAGGAAGCCTGCATTAGCAAATCGTCCAAGTAAAAAAAATATTTGAATCCCTTGAAGAATGCAAAAAGCAATCACAGGAGCTAGGCATTTGGTGAATACCCTTGGGGCAGTAGAAAGGCCAAAGGGCAAAGCAAAGAACTGAAAATGCCAGGAAGCAACAGAGAAATGCAAACATTTTCTGAAAAGAGGATGGATCAGAATATGAAGATAAGCATTCTTGAGATCCAGAGACATGATACAGGCCTGAGGTAGCAAGAGAGGAAATATAGTCTGAAGGGACAACATCTGAAACGATGGCACCTTCAGAAAAATGTTTAGATATGAGAGGTCTAGAATTGATCTCCAATTACCCTCTTTTCTGGGCACTAGAAACATTCATGAGTAAAACCCTTTCCCCCTTTGCAACACAGGTACCTCTTGAAGAGTACCATTAATTAAAAAATCTCAAAGGGCCTCTGGGAAAAAAGTAAGCTGTTTCTGAGGCTGAAAAATTAACCATAAAAGGAGGACGGGATTTCCACACCATGAAGTACCCCTGATGGATGATGGATAGAACCTATGAATCCTGAGTAATCTGAAGCCCAACAGGAAGAGAAAGAGAAAGGCAAAGAGAAAAAGAAATGTAGCTGGGAAGAGACAGATATTCATACAGCACCTGGTTTATCAGGAAAGGAAGGCTTCTGAATCTCTAAAATCTGAGTGGCCTTAGCAGGATGAACCCGCTTGGCACTCATTTTACCCTCAATAGAAGGTTGAGATTGCCTACGAACCAAAGCTGACCTCTGGAGTAGTTTCTCGGAAACTTAGGCAGAGGAGAAACAAAGACATGTATAAGCTCCTGTAAGGCCTTCTCCCTATCCTGAAGAAACTTAAACAAACCAGCAGCTGCTTCCCCAAACAAAAGTTTATTATCCAGATTAGCATCCATCACCTTAATATCATCAAATAAAGGTTGAAGCCTAAGCCAAGAACACCTCTTTATCACTGAAACAAAAGCAGCAGCCCTAGAAGAGGCATCTGCTATATCATAACTACATTTAATAGAATGATGAACCCTTGAGAGGGAGTCCCTAGCAAGGAAAGAACAGATATTTTACAATCTGAGTCTGAAAGATCAGAAATAAGCTGACAAGCCTGAGAAAGGAGAGCCAACACATACATATGGGTCTAATAATTATTAGCCCTAAATACTAGGGTAGCAGAAATGTAAACATTCTTAGCCAGTTTTGTATTTCTGCTGTCCTTATCAGAAAGCAGTAACTTGGGGAAAGGAAGCAATTGAGATGACTTGTCAGAAGCTGCACACACCACAGAGGGGTCAGCAGCAGGACATTTATACAAAAATAAAAAAAAATGAACAAGCACAGGAATCTGTCTAGTTCCAACCTTACTTTGCTCTGAGTGTGTTGAATTCATGTAAGGTGCCACGCAATCTGTAAAGGTCTTTTAAGGAATTTTTTTGAGGAAAATTGTTATGTACTAAAAATATACTAACTAATAATAAAAATGATGTATAGAATGTGTATATAAAATATATATATATATATATATATATATATATATATATATATATATATATATATATATATTTATGTTTAGTTACTTTACCCTCAATTTTGCATTGATTAGATTTATTGCATCACACCAGAGATTTAAAGGGTGCATACAAAATGCACATTTTTTCATGCCACTATTACTGTAAATTATTGGTATAGTTCCTCCATTCACCATACTGGTAGACACTCATGCAAACACCTTTACTTCATCCACTGTGTTTTGGATTTTTTTTCTACTAGTTTTCATAGGTTCATACATTAGTACTAAGCTAACTGCCTTTGTGAGCCAGTTTAAACCTAGCCAGTTACCCCATATGAGAATTGAACCCTACACCTTTTGTTGATAAGGTAAACATCTTAACCATTATGCATCCTCCCACCCATGTATAAACATGTTTTGGGGGCTGTAAACATGAAAACTGTCAGGACAGTTTTTTCTTTTTTTAAGCACCGACATTTTTTCTGACCTGTTAATAACTTTTTTTTTTACATTTATACAAAAAGTTACGGTCCTCAAGCACCCTATAAAACCTATCAGACATCTTGGGAACAGAGGGCAGAGACTCAGCCACTTTAAAGGAATTGGAAAAAGCATCCAACAAGGCAGCCAAACAGAAGGGACAGCAGCAGGTTTAGGAGATTCCATCTGCAGCAACTCATAGCACTGCTTATGGATAGCAGAGACCTGAGCACAATCCCATTTAAAAAATTCCAATATTTTAGAGATCGAGTTCCCAAAGGAAATTTCTTGAAAATGAGTATCAGGGCTATTAGATTCCTTCACTTCTGACCCATATTGCAAAGGAGTGGGAATTTGAGTAGAATAAGTCAGGGATTCCTTATCAGAATCCAACTTTTCCTCAGAAGAATCCTGTCCTTTGCCTTGTAAGAGGTGTAGAGGACCAAAGAGGAGCAGGAGCTGAAACCCCCTGAGGAGGTTTTAATGACATTAAAGCAGTAAACAACCCCTGAGTAAAGGCCTGCCACTCACTTTGTGAATCCCTTTGTGGATCTCTAGGAGCAGAAGAAACATGTTTAGTGTTTTGTTTCTTCTTTAAGGGAATATCTGCCCTATAAAACTTAGATGGCTCTGAACCAAGACAGCATTCAATAACCATAGTAGGAACTTCTTCCCTAACTAGAATCTGCATAATTCCCTAAGCCACACAGAAATAATAAACCATGGTTCCCCCTGAAAGTCCAAAACAGATGCCTGCAAAGCCACATCACACATGGTGCCAGCCAGATCCTTGCCGGCCTCCAACCCAGTTGCAGCAGAGGAATCCAACAACACAGTCAGGCAAGCCTCTGGGATCTCACTGACCTCAGGAGAAACATCTATCAGAGGATGGACTGCAGAGCATTCTGGTCTTACCTTTTTTTGCCTTCTTCTTCCATAATGGCTGACCCCTGGGGTAGGAAGTTCCTTCCATTGTTTCTTTAGTGAGAAGCTTAAGACACTGGTTCTCAAAATACAAGCAGTGGGAAGAAAGCCTACTGCGAAGGGTTTTCTGAATGAAAGTTTGACAAATAGGGCAGGTAGTATGGTTGTGAGAAGCTCCTAGGCAAAAAAGAAACTTATTGTGGTGGTCTTTGTGGGGAATCCATCTCCCGCACTGGCATTTACCCTTTCTGGATGAAATGAACCCCTAACATCACAAAAAAAACCCAAGAAAAAAAAACAAAATCCCAATGAGGTACATATCTGCAGTGGCCCGGACTTCAGAAAAAAGGCATAGGAGTTAACTGGAGAACGAAAATGTATTCAAAACTGGTGGGAAATGGACATAGGCAAACAGACCGACAATCAGAAGAAGCATTCAGACTGGTGACAAAGAAGTTCTGAGGATGGTACACCTGAATGTCACATTTATGTCCTAAGTGAGGAGTGTAGGGCTGATGTTTGTTGTACCTTAAAGCAACAGTAAGCTTTGGTAGACTGGCTAGATTTTGGGCTACCATGCCAGGGAACTCCATACTTTAGGAATATTGCAGTAGTGAATGTAAACACATCCACATTAATCTACAATTAAAAAAAAAAATAATAAAAGTCGCATTTTTTAGACACACAGAAAAATGTTTGTGTGTGTGTGTGTGTGTGTGTGTGTAATATATATATATATATATATATATATATATATATATATAATATATATATATATACACACACACACACACACACACACACATGCACACACACGTGTGTATGTGTGTATATATATATATATATATATATATATATATATATATATATATATATATATATATATGGGTCTACCTGAGATGGTCGACAAGCCATTTGATCGACTTTCATTTGGTCGATCAATTTAATATTGAATGCCATCCAGCTTTATTGATCCTCTTACCCACAATCCTATCTATAACAGTAAATCTAAAATTTGCATTCCTATGTACCAATGAATGTTTATAAAGGGCATTATTAGATGTTTTAGTCCTAATGTCACTGCAGTGTTCAGATATGCATAACTGTAAGGGTCTGGAGGTTTTCCCTACATAAAAAGCTGAGCAGGTGCATGTCGCAAGATAGAGTACCCAATCGGTACCACAATTGGTGTAGAACCTGATGTCATATACAGTTCCCGCGTTCTTCCTGGTGAATTGTTTGGATTCTGTTATCTAATCTCTTCTGCCCTTAAATTCAGAAGACTACTAATTGAAATCCTGTCATTAAGGCCTGGTGGATTATTTGCATGTCGCAGCACCTGCCAAAACATTTCCCTATATTCCACAATATTCCACAAAATTGAACCAATTTCCTCCTCTCTCCTGTCTTCTAACCTTTTCCAGCACACAGAAACAAAACTTTTTTAAATCTCTACAAATAATACTATGCCTATAGAGTGCATTAGTCCCATCCTGCCTCTTAATAGCATAGTTCTTAATTCTTTCTCCGTTTTCTCTATATAATAAGCAATACATGTTTGGCATAAAGCCACGTAAACAACCCTCTTAGTCTGGCAGTTGTACAATCCTTTAACACCAATCACCCTTTGGCAGGTTTTGCTAAATGCAAGTAATCCGCCAGGCCTTAATGACAGGATTTCAATTAGTAGTCTTCTGAATTTAAGGCCAGAAGAGATTAGATAAATAAAATAAAACAAATTTAAGGAAAATAAAACAAAATAAAATAAAATATAGATTAAAGAATAATAAAATAATATTTATAGGAGGCCAAGTTTTTATAGGAAATTGGAATGTATTGGCATATGTAGGGCACAAAAATCTATAAGGGGGTTTATATAGAAGAAAAAAAATTTATTTTATGGGAAGTATAAGATGGATTTTCAGCGGGGATTGTTCAGTAAATAATGTTTATTTTTATGTTTATTAAATGTATAAGAGGGCCAGTTTACAGATGTGTAGGTTTTAGAAAAATGAGGGTGTGTTTTTTTTTTAAAAATGTCACATGACTGTTGTTTGATATAAAATTGAGGAAATGATGTGAATGTTTTGTATCTGAAGAAGTTCCATCTTTTATGGAGGAATAAAGGAATGAAAAAGTGCTTATACAGCCTTTCTGGAAACTGGTGTTGTTCAACTTTCTTTGCAAAAGCCTTTCACTGGACTTTGTTTAAAGATAAAGGAAAAGTACAAAATAAGCAATTTATTGATGACACAAAAAAGTTTTATAGAGAACTGGGAAACAAGGCAAAGGAGTTGAAACACCATCAAAAAAGAAAAAATAGATACATTTTGGAGAAATATCTATGAACATCCCATAAAACATAACAAAGATGCACTGTGGGATAGCAGTTAGCTCTGTCACCTCACAGCAGGAGGTTCTCTGCTTCAATTCTCAGCTGGGGAGCCTTCTGTGTGGACTCTGCATGTCCTCCCTGCATTTATGTAGGTTTCCTCTGGGTGCTCCGGTTTCCTGCCATATTACAAAGACATGCACATCTGGAGGGCCTCTGCTGAAAATTGGCTTGTTCCAAGTCGGACTTTCTCAGTAAACAAATGTTAAATAAAAATAAATAAATAAAATGCTGAATGGATAGAAGTAAAAGAAAGAATAAGAAGTTCAAATGTACAAGATATGAAATGGGATGAAGTAATTGCCAGAGAGACTGAAACAAAGTCAAGAAAAGCTCCTAAATGGAAAACCCCAGGTCCAGATGTAGTCCTCACTTCTGGCTAAAAGTATTAATAGCTTTACATGAAGATTCAGCCATGAGTAAAAAAAAAACTATCTATATGCATACCCTGAACAGACACCAACATGGTTAACAAAAGGAAAAAAACAATACTCCTGTTTAAGAGTGAAGCTGTAAGCTATCCTAAAAATGATAGACCAATAATTTGCCTTCCAATGACATATAAACTATACAATGGAGTTGATGCTGAGAGAGCTTATAGTAATTTAGAAGAAAACTCAATCATGGTAATAGAAGAAAAGAGTAACAAAAACAAGTCATATAGATCAAAGGATCATTTGCTGTTTGTAAAAAGGGGAAAAATCTAAGTATGGCATGGATAGACTAGTAAAAAAGCATTTGACAGTATCCCACATCCAAGGATAAAAGAGTGCTTAGAAATGTAAAAGATACACCCTACTCTTATCAATTACATTACAGCAACCATAAAACAGTGGCAAACCACTTTGCAGTTAGGCCATGATAAAGGACAAATTATTATTCCTGGAATAAAAATTCAAAGCTGAATATTCCAGGGTGATTCTTTGTCACTGCTGCTTTTTTTTCTTGCCATTAAGATGTCTACTTAACAAATTACATTATGGCTACAATTTGGCTCACAAAAAACAACAAACTGTAAAGAATTCTCATCTTCTTTGTGTGGATGACTTAAAACTGTATAGTTCATCAGATGAGGAACTGAGAGCACAACTGCAAGTGGTCATTTTTTTCAGATGATATAAGAATGTAATTTGGCCTTGATAAATGTACAAAAGCAACCTTTAAAGCAGGAAAGTTGCAGCACCAAGAAAACATCAACCTGTGACAGGAAAGTGATATAAAAGAACTTGAGCAAGAAAGAGTGTATAAATATTTTGGAACTGATGAGGGATCAACAATAAAACATGAACAAATGTGAATAAAACTAAGGAATATTATAGATGACTAAAATTGATACTGAAAACAATGCTGACATCTAGTAACAAAGTTCAGGTTATAAACCAATTTGCTCTTCCTGTCCTAACTTACAGTTTTGGAGTGACTGACTGGCCCAAAATGTATTGGATCAGTTGGACAGGAAAACAAGAAGGATGCTTCATGAGTATCAAATGATTTATAAAAATCAGTGTATGCCAAGACTATATATTCCCCATTCTGAAGGAGGTATGGTCATCCTCGAAATTGATTACATGTATAGGTCTGCAGTTGTAGGACTGCATACATATCTGCTGACCTCACAAGACCCAAACATAGTGAAAGTTTTAAAACATGAGGAGAATAAGTCTAAGATGACTTTCCTGCTTAGTTTAGCAGAAGCATATCAGCATCAATCTGCAATGGAAATCAAACCAGAAGCTGATAAAACTCAGGCAGCAACTGAATATGCCAAAAAAAAACAAACAAAAGAAACAATATAAGGTGAAGGACCAGATGAGAAGGCAAGACATGTGGAAAATGCATAAATATAGTTGCAAGCTCAGAAAATTCTTGGAACAACCTCATGTTGATCAGGATCAAACACAGAAATTGTTAAAGAGAGGTGAATTTAAACCAAAAGACAAAAAGTTAATACTGACAGCCCAAGATAGTAGATTCCTTGCATTTTGGTTTACAAAGTCCTTTGAACATGTGGGAGAAACAAACACATGAAGGTTTTGAGAAACAGAATTGGAAAGAGTCGCACATCTTGGTGCTGGTTCTGATATACTAATGGCAGAAGAGCTGTATACTGAAAGGCATAATAATGTGGCAAGACTATTGGAATGGGGATTGTGCACACATTAGAATATTGAAGTAGCTGAAAAACATTGGAAACATAAGCCACAAAGCAATATAGAAAATGATGACGTTTATATCACATGGGATCACTCATTACCAACAGTTCAAAAATAGATGCAAGAAAACCAGATATAGTAGTACATGAGAAGAAGACAAAAGTAGCATTGATCACTGAAATTGCTACACACACAGTGACTACAGTGTCTTATGTACAGAGAGACACAAAATCATAAAATACCAGGATCTGCAGGCAGAAACTAGGATAATATAGTAGAAGGAAACCCAAACAGTTCCAATAGTAGTAGAAGCAATGGGTCTTATAAAAAAAGAATTTATAATCAAACTTATATATGTTGCGGATACATGTAACTCCATATGAACTGCAGAAGTAGTCATTACTGGGCACACTGCATGTGCTGAAAAGAGCACTTCTGGATAACATCAAGGATTGAAACAATACTAATTTCATGAACTTTAATAATACTTTCACTTAGGAATGGGGTCCATTCCTGTCATGATATTAGATACCCAAAAGACTTGGTGAAATAAAAAAAAAAGCCAGAAGATATAGCAAACTTGCTAGCTGACAAATTCATCTCCATTTTTGTCTGCCTCTCTCCCCTAACCACCCTTGAGAAAATACCATAAAACATCTCTCTCCCACCTATCACTAGGGAGCTACTCCTAGACGTGCTGTGTAAGGCCACAAATACTGCATTAATACACCCTGATAATATTCCAGGATGCCTCCTAAATAGCCTGAAACATGACCACTGAAGTCACTGTTTAACCACAGCCTTCAGACATGCTTTGTGCCATGCAAAGAGCTACAACAGTTATCCCTCTACACAAGGCCAGGTCATCAAGGGACCCAGGGAACTACAGACTCATAAACCTGACTAATCACATATGCAAAGCCATGAAAAGAATTTTCATGAAAATGATTAAGTACATAGAAAACCTTCAGACACTGGCCTCCAACCCAGTTTAGCTTCATCAAGGGCATACCATGCCTACTCATCCTGTTGAACCTCTTTGAGTGCCAAAGACATGGCTTAAAACTATGTGCCAAGAAATGTATAATAGTACTGTTCCATTCCAAATACTTGTAATTAAAATTACCTGGTAATACTCAAAATGAAATGCATAAAAAAATATTGTGTAAAACTAGTTCTACTGAGAGGTGTTGCTATAGGTATAGCAGTTGCACTCGCATATGCAAATCTGATTATGGTTTGGTGGGATTTAAATATATTACTCACATTCCCCTTGTTTAATAGAATGAAATTGTATGCATGTTTTGTTGATGATTATTTTTTTATTTGGAGTAAGAAAAAAGCTGAATGTAAGGCTTTTGATGAATTTTTAAATTCTACCATTACATTTTTGAGTTTTGTTTTAGGAGATGCTGGATTATAAGCCAATTTTTCAGACATTCATGTTAATATGGATGTCCAGTGTAGTTGTTTTTCAAGTAAGGTTTTTCAGAAAAATATTGAAGTTAACAGATACTTACATTTTTCTAGCAACCATCCATTATTATTATTATTATTATTATTATTATTATTATTATTATTATTATTATTATTTAAGAATAACATACAGATAGTTCAATTTACTAGAACCTCTATACTTAATATGAATGATTTGGATTTCCTTGCAGAATTTAATATCATTAAAAATTATTTTAGAAAGAAGATATTATGAGAAAGAGAGTTAGGTGAAATTGCCTCTGGTGTTATTACAGATAGAATCATATTATATTTGTCCAATTTATTAAGATGTTGGACTAAAGCAACTAAAGACCCCTAGATATGACTGTTGGCACTATGGGTATTTATAATATATTTTTAAATAATTGGAAGGTTATTCATGGCAATTTGGAAATTTGTAAAGTTATGGAAAAAAAAGCAGTGACAGATTTTAGGAAATATAGAAATATTAAATATTTTCACAAAATAAGGATTTTTTTCTGGTTATATTTCAGCCAATAAAAAGTATGGTGCATATGCATGTAGTCTGTGTAAAGCATACTATTGTATTTTAGAACTTAAATTGTTTTTTCTTTCTTATAATCACATGCCTGTCCATGCCAAGGAACATTTTATGTGTTATCCCAGTAGTATTATTTATATTGCTGTTTGTATTTCCTGTGCAGTGTTTTATGTTGGAATCGCAATTAGGCTTAAAAAAATGATGGAATATCTATGTGTTAAAAAATACATTACTGAATATCTACATGATTTAAAAAATAAGAATGGGAATGGGAATAATGCGCTATATAAACATCAAGAAATTTTTGTGGACACAGGAAGTTTTATTTCGTTGTATTAAATTTTATCATGATATAAGGGGAGGTGATTTTAAAAGTAATGTAGAGATGCAAGAAAACTTCTGGCAATTAAAACTACAAGTGGATAAGTTTTCAGATTTAAGTGGATCTATTACTATAAATTGTTTTTATACAGAATCAGAAGTTATAATTATCTTTTTATTTTTAGATAGTTGAAGTATTATATTTTGTATCCTGTTATCATAATAGATTTGCAAGTTTTTAAAGACCTTATTGTGTATCTTTAACTCAATAATTGAATGATTGTGCATTTTTTTCAGTATATAAGGCAGGTGTTTGTATTCTTCATTATTTTGAAGAAGTCCAGGTTATTGTGAATGAAAGCGTGAAATTATTAAATTCCTTGCAGGAATGTTTCTGTGTTTTTGTTATTTTCTAATCTGTTACACCAGATACTTAAGAGTACTTTACTTAGTTAATTTCCTATTAACCCCTTACTCCCCTACAAATCAAATGAGCAAAACCTTGCTAACTGAACAAGCATCATTTCAAAAGACTTGTCACCTCTTTTATTTAAAAATAATTGCATGAAAAGATATAGCTATACAACTACAAAAAAAAAAAAAATACAGACATCAGACCTAGAGCCAGTGGTCTTCACATACGGTTTATAATACTTTGAAAGGCCATATATTACAGAGTCTAAAACACTTGGTACATCCTAAGTCTAACCTAACCAAACAAATTATTCCCATTCAAAGGAAAAATAACAAAGGTTAAACCACTTCCTAAAACTTCCAACCATTCCACTGCAAATTACTCCAGGCCCATTTCAATACTAACCACCTTGGACAAAATATTTGAAAACTTAATTTACAGTCAGATTTCTTGACATCTGCAAACCTACAGGACTTTCTGTCAACATTAAGAAAGGCTTTAGTCAGGTCACAATAACCACCCTCTATACCACAACTGATCACATACTAAAAAACATAAAGGTCTGTTTATTGACTTCATTTTTATAGACCTTATAAAAGCTTTTGACTTGGTTAAGCATTCACTCATACTAAAATCCCTCATTAACTCTGAGATAAGCTCTCAGGCAACAAAGTGGTTCAAAGTTTTCTTATCTAACAAACACTTCAGAGATTAAAGAAATGTGACCTCCTTTCCTACTGTACTACTAAACAAGGATATTCGTCAAGACTCTATGGTGTCTTCCATACTGTTCTTCTGTTATTCATAAACAAACTACCTGCATATACCCCCACCCTCATTATTTTTATATCCTTATTATTTATGCAGATGATATGGTTATTTATAAAGATGACACCTCTCAATCTCCCATAAAACAAATTAGGACACTATCTCACCCTTCTCAGTAACCATCTAGTACAGCATATATTTATACTAAAAACAAAGGAAATACTATATAGTGTCCCAATAACTAGGGACTTGGATTTGGGTAGACCTCCCTTTCAACTTTTAGTACGCTATTCAAGTTGCAAAAGCCAAAGTCAGTAAGCTTATTTTCTGGGCAAAGAGATACCCCATTTTCTATGGCCTACTGACAGAGCAGCCACAAGACTAGGAGTCCTTTTCCTCCTACTTGAACATTGATTTCCAGTCATTGCAACAATAAAAATAATCTAACATCACTTTAGCCACTTCAGCTAATATATGCAAGTTCATAACCATTTCTACAAAAAGGACATCTCTTTTGTACAGTACCAAAATAGGCTACTCATCCCTAAAGGGACAACCTTCCTTCTGGAAACCTTGATCTGTCAATTGGCTAATCCTGAATATTTTCCATACTTCACAGGTAGAGTCTCTGTGGCACACACTTATGTAGCCAAGTATCTATTTCACAGCCAACCCCAAACCATAAAATCCATGTGTTAGACCTTCCTAAATGGTGTTCTTATCTTGAGGGGATTCAATCACTGCTTCCAGTTTGCAATCAACTGTGATCTTGGTCAGCCAAAGGCCTTTCTATCCAAGATCCAGCCAGCTAGCTATCCAAAGTATTATAAAAAGGTTTATGCCTAGTTCCATATGTTTGTTAATAATGCCTGACTGGGGTATTGTATCAAATGCTTTAGCCAGATGTATGTAGGCAGTATACACCACTTTCCCCTCATCCACTGCTTCACTGATCTTTTCAAAGAAATCCATCAGGTTCAGTAAGCAAGACCTTCCTTTAGCAAAGCCAAAATGGGATGGATTCAGTATCTGGAGGTCTTCTATATCCTTTCAGATAAATGTCATGATAATTCTTTCTATGGTCATGCATTTTCAGTCAAACTAACGGGTCTGTATTTTACAGGATCTGTTAAAGGTCTTCCCTTATGAAGAGGATGACTGTTGGAGTCTTTCTTTCATATGGCACAAAGCCTATTTTAAGACTATAGTTAAACAGTGACTCCAATGGTACTGATAAGTTCCGGAGGCAGCTTGTGATGTTATCAAGAACCACTGAGTGCAGCCATTACATGCTCTCTAGTAATAGTTGGTTGGGTTAAAATTTAAAGCACTGGGTTTATTATGAGACCAGATCTGCTGTTTAACCCTTTTAGTTGTTACCTTGAATTAATGGGTTCCTATAATTGTAAAAAAAAGTAGAATAGCCCTATTAACTTAAGGAACATAAAATAAAAAGCTACATATTGGTTCAGTTTGTGCCCCATTTCAGAAATGCAAGAGCTTCTTAGGTTAAATTTCTATGGATCTTCAATGAATGACTAATGAATTAGTTATACTGGGAGGGAACTGGAATGCTAAATTAAGTACAAATCAATCTAGATAAATCTTTTAATTTGAAAGTTCTTACACATCAAGAAAGGCATGAGCATATGTTAACTATTTTTTTTTTTGTATAGCATTTTATAGTCCATACAAATATGTTTTTACACACTGTTCACATGAGGCAAGATGATGTTCTAGGACATATTTTTTTCATCATATGATCTTTTTAAAAATTGTAGTAGTAAACTCCCCAAATTCATAATTTGGTCTGATCATCATTTGATTAATTTTAATACAATTTATTCTAAAAGTAGAAATTACATTTATAAAAGAAGAATGCTGTCTAGTTGGTTTGAGAACTATGATTTTATTAAGATAATTGTTTACATAGGGTCTACATTACAACACAGTAGACAGTGAACGTCGAACAACTTAAAGGCTGAAAATGATGGGCCTCGAACTCGCTATTGTAAGGGGCTTCACCCCCCCGCTAATTATATATACCAATTCCGAGATCACACTACAGTGAGGAAAGGGCAAATATTCTGATCTTCACTGTACTGTGATCTCACAAAAAGCACATAGTCGAACGGCATTTCTGATGTTAAAGCCATTCGATGTTTCATACTCTTTAATTTCATAATAGGGACCCATATACATATACTAGATTACTGGAATAATAATAATGATGATTCAACATCTTTTATGTGAAAATGGGAGGCTATTAAAGCAACAATATACGCATACATTTATAGACTCTCTATTTTATCTAATAAGAAAAATAAGAAGGTATTAGATTACTGTCACTGTTGAAGTGTCACCCTGACTCCATGTGCAAAAAATGGGGAAAAAGGGGCTGTGGGTGGATGGATGGATGGATGGATTATATCAATAATTATCCTTCTTAACCCAAATGTTAGATATAAATTATGAAAAATGAAAATCAGCAAGAATTACAACAAATGATATAATTTAGGATATGGAAACCATTATTTTTTATCAGGATAAAGTAGGGAAACTTTTAGCAAATCAATGCCATGCTCAGAAGGTGAGTGATAATAAGACCTTTAAAGATGTTCAAAGTAATTTGGTACCTGATTCAAAATGTATAAAATATGAGATTTTTGAATATTTAAAAATGAGAGGTGGAATAGCAATGAATAAGAAATCAATTAGACATTTCTGGTCAAGAAAGAATTTATGATATTAAAGACATGGTATTGGCATTAAAGGAAAAAAAACCTCCAGGTCCAGATGGTAATATTGTCAAATTTTAGCAATGTTACCTTGATTAACTGACACCTAAGCTTTCTCAATTAGCTACATTTGTGACCATTACTAATTGGAATATTCCAGTGACCATGAATTAGGCACAGGGGAGTTTGATTTTAAAAGAAGGTAGAAATGTTATTAAACCAGACTACTATAGACATATTTCAATTCTCAATACAAATTATAAAAACACTGTTACTGCAATAAATAGCAAACACATTTAAGAGGTTACATTCAATACTCTTTCCAATACAATTTATTTGACACAGGGAGAAGTGCCTGATGCAAATAACTATCTGTAGGCAATAATGACCTATTTTATAACTCAGTATTGTTCTAAAAATAACATACATATAATAAATCTTGATGCATCCAAAGCCTTTAGTTATATTAATCAACATTATATTTGCCAAGTATTATCATTCTATTAAACTCCTAATTCAATAATAACTATGATTCACAATATAAAAGATAAATAATGAATGAACATCTTCATTTTTCACTTCTTTAAGTGTTAGACAAGGACACCCATCATCAGAAATTATGTTTGTCATAGCAATAAATCCATTATTGGTTAGAAAAAAAAGTATAAAAAGACATAACTTCTTTCACAGCTTATGTTGATGACATATTATTATCTACAAATTATAAAGATATTCAACAAGTGTTTAATATTACTACGTGAGCTATTAATATGGTACGTTATGTTATACATTTTACAAAATCAGAAAGAATACAGATTAATACAAAAAAAATAGAAGTTTTTTTATCAATACATACATACATACATATATACAAATATTTCAAGCACAGGCATCAATGCTCTTCTAGCTTGCCAATAAACTAGAACACTTTTTCCCATAATAAGTGCCCAGGCTGTTCTTAAAAAATTCTAGACTAGTACTTGCTTTAATATAATTAGATAGTCTGTTCCATGCATCACCTTCACTTCTCATTACTATAGAATCATCTACATAGGTTGTCTGATGATTCTGTAGTACTTTTTGATAACTCCAAATATTCCCAGAGGTAGATGTCTCTAAATGCCCTATATACCTGATCTTCTCTTAGATATCTGTAAAAGACACTGTAGAAGTTCAGATATTTTAGTCTTTCATAATAACTTAAAGTTTCACATCCATGGATGCCCTTGATATATTTCCACTGTACTCTTTATAGTTTACTCTGCTTGTTTTCTTATACGGTTTCCATATTGTTATGCCATACTCAAGTTTAGGTCTAATGTAACTAACAGACTTCATTATTTTTGATTTCTTAGATTTTATAAATCTTTTTATACAACCTATAGTTCTATAACTAGCATTAACCAATCGGTTGAAATGATTAGAAAAATGTATAGCTAAATCTACCCATATACCCAGGTCCTTAAATGAGTCTACAGGTTCAATCACTATGTGCTGTATTAAATATTCACCTTTCAATTTATGCCTCCCAAATCTCATGCTTAGTTTTTGATGTATTTATGCCAAAATGGTAAATTTAGTCAAGTTATTTTGCAGACACACCTTATCTGCAACACATGTAATCAGTTTACCCAATTTCAGGCTGTCTGCATATAAACTGTAGAACACCTCAGATGAAAAAGTTAGGTCTGAAAGATACAATCTAAACAAGTAAGGGCCCAGGACAAATCCCTGTGGGACACCCTGACTGTAACCAAGGATTACACCTGTCCAGTTGGTGTATGATTCTTGCCATGTCCTATTTGTAAGCCATGCAGCTATCCAAGTTATCAAGAGTACGTCAATACCTAGTTGTACTAATTTATTGATCAGTATTTTGTGTATGGCCCTGTCAAATGTTGAAGTTAAATCTATATAAATTACATCACAGCACAAGTTTTTCATTCATAGCTGTTATTATATTTTTATAGAACATTTTATAGGTGGTAATAGATCTGTTTTGAACATATGCATGCTGATATATGGTTTCAAGTCCCAACTTATCCAGTTCTGACAATAACTTATCCAATATTACCTTCTCCATTATTTTTCCACAACATGTAAGTAGACGTAAGTGTCTATATGGCTCTGGGTTTGTCCTACTCCTCTTTCCCTTAAAGACAGGCTTAATAAGTACATGCCTCCAATCCTAAAGAATCTCCCCATATTTATATGACCTAATGAATAATAGATATAATGGTACTGTAAGTTCTTGCTGAAGTGTTCTCAGGTCATCGTTACTAATTCCGTCTCCTCCCTGTGTAAGATTCCTTTGGTAAGTTAATTAAAATTTTGGGGTATTAATATAACTTCTACTGCTGAGATAATATATGATTTATATTTAAAAAAAAAACTACATATACGCACACAGAAAAAAAAAAAAAAAATATATATATATATATATATATATATATATATCAGACAGAATATGTGATAAGTTTCTCATTACTAGATAAAATAAATCCAATAAAAATGTCAGTTTTACTTCTGATATTATTTCTGTTGCAAAATCTTTTAAGCGCACCAAAAATTAAATGAATTTCCAAGGTAAAAACGAATAATAAATAAACTTCTCTTGAGAGGTGTATCGCCAAATATCCCATGGCAGATTTGAATAACCCCATTAATGCATAGTGAGTTAACATCACCTGATATTTATGTATAAGTTATAACATAGTCATTAATTGTTAAATATTCAACATGGATCTAAATGCAACACAAAATAAAAAATAATATTATCAAACTGCACTTTTCACAAATTATTACTCATTAAATCAAGTGATTTTAAACTTTTTTCATATTTTTCTTCATATATAGAGTAAATGTTATGGTTACTTAAGTAGTAATATCTTAGGAAAACCTTTTAATATCCCACTGTTATCAAGTTTTAAGTGACATTTTTAAGGTAGAGTTTATGTCTTGAAGAACTTATTTGAATGAGAAGGTAATAGATCATGTATATAAATATGCTATGAAAACTTAAAAAAGTATATTTTATGAAGACACACAAAAAATAATGAAACTTAGTCTATTGGATAAAAAAGCAAATGTCATTAATACATACATTTTATTCTAATTTAATGATTAATAACTTATTGCCAGGTAGACAAAAATGGAAGAATTAACTTAAATTATTTACTAATGAAATGTTAATAAATTGATAAATATGAACAATTCAAACATTACCTCATAATAAAACTACTCAAAAATTATTTGGAATCCATTTTACACCCAATAGACTATGCATTTTTCTAAAGTTGCTTGTTGCTGGCATTATAATGCTGAACCTGCAGACTCTTAGCAGTTTTGGTGAGATGATGACCAATTTCAAGAATACTGGAAATGTACACATAAGGTAATTGTATTTATAGTGACTTATTATGTAGACTATTCTCCTGAAGTATTACTCTTTGACATGACCAGCATATATCCATATGAATATTGTAAAACAGATAAAAACTGAAATGAGAATTTTAGAAAAGGGAAGGAGCAACTTACATAGAAATAAATTGAATTTGTGAGGACAATACATGTCAAACCATGTTCTGAAGGAAGAGTGAAATTTAAAGGAAGACAGGAATTGATCAATGTATGTAATGGAGTGAATGAAAATGTTTAAAATGTATACTGCATGAAAATAAGAGAGATGTTATTATGGTGTGTTTTCTTTTGTATTACTATGTATTTACCTTTGTCACTTATAAAAAAGTCATTTTAGTAAAGACGTTTTCAGAAACCTCAGCTCTTATTAAATAAAAAAAGCTATTCTTATTCTTTCCTAGACCATTCAATCAGGAAAAACAACTGGTAATATTTCCTCCTCTAATCGCACACAAAATTGAAGTAATCAACTTTACTAAATTACTGGGACCGCAATCTCTGCAGGAACTGTAGATATAAGCAAGACATAATGTGAAACTGGATGCTATCATGTAGTGGTTGGTTATTTGTTTAGCTAAAAGATTAACAAGTCACCAGTACTGAGGTGGTGACTGTGCCCTAACTTCAGCCTCCCTTTGGCCAAGAAGGCCAGGCTTCCATTAACTAAAGTCACTGTAGTGATGGCACTGTCCCCTGTGTATGGGAAGCCAGGACCATGAGTGATAGACTTGACCAATCTATCCCAGGCATCAGCCTTGGTACTATGACCCATTATAGTCTTCCTACAGGCAACTCCTTCTGTAATGCTATAGAGGGTTTCAGAAAAATCTTGGATTCCTCCTTACAACACCTTTGTCCTCTAAAAGGCAAGCTACCCACACCTTCTCCAGCCATAATTGTCTCACCTTCAAACATCTCTGGAAAAGGGCAGAGAATTGGTGCCCAAAACAGTTCCTGCATGTCTGAGCATCTGCGCATTGACAGGCATTAATGGGCAATTCATTTGTGTGTTGAATGACAAAATAATAAAAATATAGATACTGTATTATTATGTTTATAATGGCAACTTAAGCTTTGAAACATGGAAGTCCATCATCCCTCTGTTTTCTTCTGAGAATACATGTTCAACAGTGACAACATCCTCCAGTGCTTATAATGGTATGACAAATCTCTCCACCCTGACATAATTGATTCCTATGCATATGAAGGGCTGCCTGCAGGTGCACAGGCATGTGTATGGTGTTGTGTAGTAATCCTCATGATGTTGATCAGGTTTGGTCATCATGCAGACTGAGCTATTCAAAAACAATAATGAAATATTACCTAATAAGCATAATCATTGTGCCCAGAGGTGGTGATGCAGAAGATGAAAGCAGAAAGCTTTGTCGTGCTAAGTAAAAGCTTTAGAGTACAGACTTCTAGCCAGGTTGGAGGCTCATCCAGTGCTATTCCTGGTAGAACTAGCTCCCATCCTCACCTCTGTAAATAAAGATAACTGTGTACAGGCCTTTTATTACTTTCTTGTTTGTTTGTCTGTACTAGTGATTATTTTGTGGGGGGCAGGCAAACAAGCTATGCTGCTTTATATACATCTAACAGCAAAAACTTCAAATGTGTTACTATGTTCTAATTGCTCTTTCAGTTTTATTTCAGTCTGACATCAAAGTGGTGCACAGAAGTAGCTGCCTTTTGCGAGTTGGGATGAGGAGGCATGCTATTTGTATGTCTGACAGTAGGCACTTGAAATACATGACTGCTGCATTTTGTGCAGTCATCCCAATCTAACACCATAGTAGTAGAGAGAAGGTAACTATATATTTTAGGGGGTAGGAGAGAGATACTATTTCCAGATATGATGTATGTATCCTTGAAAGTGTTTCTTAGTTTGTTGTGTGCTGCTATTTTTGTCAGTCACAACTTATTCCTACCTTGATAAGAAAAATAAGACATAATTTATTTCTTTCCTCATGTGTTTTGTTCATGCCATCGCATTATCCAAATGTTGTAAGATAGCTACCTCAGCTCATCTATAATTCCATGTCTTCTGGGAGCCAAGCAGACCCAAAATCCTTCACATAATTGTATTATTTATTCCACAGGTATTAAACATTCAATCTTGGCCAGTTATTGGGTGTTGAAAAGATGCAGGAAAAACCAAAGCTCAAAGACTGAATTTTGTGCTGTGTCATGATTTCTGTTCAGACCTTCAATAGATCAAAAAAGTTGGGAAAAAATCTAAAATGCACATGAGAACATTTAGAATCTCATAGATTCTGAGTACCTAGTGATCTTCAGACCTGTGGCTTTATTCACTTATTTTCTCCTCAACTATTAACAGTGCCATCTGGCCCAGTCTGAATTAGCTGAAAAGATGCAGGAAAAGGCTGAAGAGCAACACATAGACCTCACAGTCAGAGTGTCAAACAGTCACAGCCCTTAAGGCCAAACACAATGCCAGACACACTAGTCATTGGTGACTCCATAGTCAGACACACTGACGTCCCGCTCACCAGACTGAGTAAGGAGAAGGTCACAGTAAGCTGCCTGTCGGGCGCTAGAATCCGCCACATAACGCAAGCACTCAGGTCTCTCAACAGCAGGTACAAATACGACTCAGTCATTGTCCACGCTGGTGTAAACGACCTGAGACGTACCTCCTTGGACTACATGAAAAGAGACATTGAGGAGCTCTCTGATTATGTAGCCCAGGCAGGTATGACCCTGACCTTGAGCAGTATCCTACCTTCACCAAGAATGATGCCACAATACAGAGATAAGATGATCAGCTTTAACAATTGGCTTAAACTCTGGTGTCATTCAAAGGGGATCCAATGTCTGTCTGCCTGGGATGACATGCTGGACAAGCCACGCTGCTTCGCAAGGGACGGCTTGCACCTGTCACCCTGGGATTCCGGATATTGGCAAAGACTCTTGCCACACCCATAGTGCCTTTTTTAGGCAAGGCTCAAATTCTAAACCTACCACCCTAGAA
The DNA here is from genome assembly GCF_019279795.1 of Protopterus annectens. Taxonomy (NCBI): domain Eukaryota; kingdom Metazoa; phylum Chordata; order Ceratodontiformes; family Protopteridae; genus Protopterus; species Protopterus annectens. The sequence goes on from NC_056737.1 coordinate 99,894,813, forward strand.
CACAAAAATGGAAAAAAAACTAAGGGTAATGCTGCTCAATGCCAGAAGTCTAAATCTCAAAATGCACGCACTCGAGGCCCTTCTCAGTATGGAGAACATCGATGTCTGTGCAGTGACAGAAACCTGGTTCAAGGCTCCTGAGAGCACCCCAGCACTATCAGGTTTTACCTCTTATCATGCATTCCGGCCCCAAAATCCGGACAATACCAAGAAAGGAGGGGGGGTATCCATATTCATCAAGGACACCCACACCTCAAGACTGGTGGCAACGCACGATGCATCGGAGACCATCCAGGTGCAATTAACCATAGGCAAGACTGCTCTGCAAATTGTAGCATGTTACAGGCCACCCTCACAAACTCAGGAACCTCACATGGCCTTCCTGAAAACACTAGAGGGGATAAATGTATCACCAAACACCATCATACTAGGTGACTTCAATTGCCCTAATATAGACTGGGAACACTACTCAAGCCCAAACACCCTAGCCCAAAAGTTCCTGGAATTCATAAACTCAAATGCCATGAAACAACTAGTCACCATCCCCACAAGAGGAGAAAACATACTTGATCTCATCATCACGAACATGGGAGCACAATGTTCAACACCTGAAGTATACCCCTCACTGGTGAGATCAGATCACAAACTAATCTCGCTGGAGGTCCTCATCCCATCCGCACCTGAAATAAAATAGACCACAGTAAAGAACTTCTCGAAGCCGACTTCACACTTCTAAAGACTAGTGTGGTCTCCTTTAAGGCCCCGAGCAGTGGAAAACAGTACTCAAGCCGCTGAATCACTTACAAATGCCTTCTACCAGCACCTGCAGGACTGCATGGATAAGGCAATCCCAAGCAAAACAAAGACTCTTTGTACCAAAGGCAAGCGTCCAGTCTGGTGGACCCCAGCCATAAACAAACTCTACAACAAAAGGAGGAAGCTACTACAAGATAGAGCAAAATCCTTAAAAGGTAAGACACCCTTGATCACTATAAGTAAAAAACTAAGAGCTCTCATAAAATCATCCAAAGCAAATTTTGAGAGAAAAATAGCTAAAGACTCAAAAGACAATCATAAGGCCTTCTTTAGCTATGTTAGAAACCTGGGAGGAAACTCCCAGATATGCTCAGAACTAGTTCAAAATGATGTGAAGATTACTGATCCTACAGACATTGCCAACATACTGGCTGACAGGTTCAGTGCAAACTTCTCCCCCCCAAAAGGAGAGATATCTATACCAAGCGATTGCAGCCCCCCAAACATCTCCAACGCCCAAGTGAGAACTGCTCTCTCCAAAGCAAAAAGCACAGCATCCATGGGACCTGATGGTGTCCCCGGCTGTGTGCTCCACAAACTCAACGAGGAATTAAACCCACAGCTAGGACAGCTGTTTAATCATAGTCTTACCTCTGGATACGTACCAAGGGAGTGGCGCACTGCAACTGTGGTCCCACTTCACAAAGGCGGTGCCTCCACCGACCCTGGAAATTACCGGCCCATTAGCTTGACAAGCCTTATCTGCAAAGCCATGGAGAGGATCATAATGGACCTCATAAATAAAGACATAGGGAATTTGCAGACTTTGGATCCATCCCAGTTTGGCTTTGTCAAAGGCAGATCATGCCTTCTAAACTTGGTTGACTTTTTCGAAGCAGTCACCAAAGCCATTGATGAGGGAAAGGCAGTCCATACAGCCTACCTCGATCTGGCGAAGGCCTTCGATACAATACCCCACTCGGGTATCATTGAAAAACTCATCAGCTTAAATGTTAACCCATACATCACAAGATGGGTTGCAAACTGGCTGAGTGACAGAACCCACAGGGTCAGAGTTGCTGGCGCCATGTCAGACTCAAAGCCTGTCACAAGTGGTGTACCACAGGGCTCAGTCCTGGGCCCACTCTTGTTTGGCATCTACTTTTCCGAAGTACAAGCAAACACAGGAGGGTTATGGCTGACAAAGTTTGCAGATGACTGCAAACTGGGCGCCATAGTAGAAAACACATCTGACACAGATATCCTTCAGAAGGGTCTCACAGAAACGGATAACTGGTGCCAGAGCTATGGCCTAAAGTTAAATGCCAAAAAATGCATAGTCATACTCTTCGGGAAAAACAAATAGGTGGCAATCCACTGAGCACAGAAGAAGTTATCAGGGACCTGGGGACCCAGGTTGATAGTAGTCTGTCATTCGACACCCATGTAGCTAAAGTAGTTAGGAAGACCTTCTACATTGCCCACCTTATCATGAAGGGATTCTCATCTAGATCAAGGGAGGTCATAGTCTCCCTATACTCATCACTCATCAGACCAATGATTGAGTACAATGCCCCATTCGGAATGTATCTGACCCGACACTTGCAGCAGCTGGAGAGGCCACAAAAGTTCCTCACCAAAAGGATAAAGGGTCTCAAACATCTGTCCTATGCTGCCCGACTGAAAGAACTCCAGCTCTATTCAGTCGCCACGCTTGCTCAGAGGTGACCTTTGCCTAACATACAAGGCCATGTCAAACCCAGATTTGATGAATATGCTTCACCTCAAAAATCTAGATCCGTCAGAGCCACAAGGGCGGAGACTTAAACCTCGACACGGCTATTAATAGGACGTGCTGGAGGGATAGATTCATCACCCAAAGACTCCCTATGCTGTGGAATAAAATCCCGGTATATGTGAGGCAGAGCACCTCGCTGGCCTTGTTCAAGAGAAATCTTGACCAATGGATGGGAGATCGCAGATATACCCCAGGGATTACCTCAGTGTCACTGCTCGACAGAGGCACAGCAAAATAATGGGTATAGTTCCCCATACTAAAGGGGTGGCGTAAGCCACAAAACTATGGGCTAGGCTTGTAAATGCCCTCGGGCAGATAGCCTAGTATGAACCTATGAACCTATGAACCTATAAGATAAAATGTGTAAAATGTAAAAAAACAGCAGAACAAGTAATCTGGATGATGTGGGGAGGCCATGATGGAGGAGGAGGAAACAAGAGGTGGAGACAGTGGGGGATATGTGTGTGTGTGTGTGTGTGTGTGTGTGTGTGTGTGTGTGTGTGTGTGTGTGTGTGTGTGTGTGTGTGTGTGTGTGTGTGTGTGTGTGTCTGATGATGCCCTTCAGGTAGTGCACCATTCCACCTAAGGCCAGCCCTGCGATATGCAATCATTATTTATTGATTAACTAGACAAAGAAGTATCTCATATTAAAAAATGTATAGTACTTAATCTTCACAGAGATACTGCACTTCCTGCCACTGATTCCATCTGGATGATATTAAGATTACAAAAAAAGCTAAGCTCTTGCCATGTCTATATGGCAGGGCTATTTATAAGTAAAATATCTCTGTTTTTTTCCTGCTACTTTTAAGGCTGTGAAAATTCTTATCTCTATCAATGACTTTATACACCGTAGACATAGCTGTTGCACCAGACTGGAAGACTTGAAGTTCAACTATAGCAGGCACATAGTATTTGCGGTTCAGCTACCACAGGCACATGGAGCTTGCAGTTCAACTTCTGCAGGCAAATGGGACTTGCGGTTAAACTACTGCAGGCATATGGGACTTGTGGTTCAACTACCACGGGCACATGGGATGGCAGTATCTAAGGCCAATATTATACAACATAAGGAATGCGATAAATGGTCATGTGTCATGGTATTGTGACATGCATATGAAAACTGTATCTACCTAATCTGGTCCCTTTGTCATATGGAAGTTAAAATACCATATGGGCTTATCACAAAAAAAAATAGTGATGATCTTCTGATGTTGTAGTCAGGTATGCAGTTTCTCTAGTGCTATGGTCAGCCTACATGTTGCTTGATGCAATCAGTCATCAGAATTTTCCCCACTTAGAATGCAGTTAGAAGCAAGCTGTCAGAGATCACTATATAATTTCATGGTCACAAATGTTAACTATGACATTTTTTAAAAGATTTGTACAGATTCCCATACTGTAAGACCCGATTGTGTTATGCCTTTAAACATTAACAAGGATAAATATTCACTGCTGTATGATTGTTACATTGTGTGCTAATATGCAGATCTATGCTCAGACACACAAGACAGATATCCATTTTGTGCTACTGACCTTGGATGGGGAAAAACACAGCATCTCTGTACATAGCATAACCCTCCCCAACCTTAATAAGAGGGGAAGGGGGGCCAGGAGAAGGTTAAATTAAAGGGGAAAACAAGGATGATAATAGCAATTGACTGAAGTGTCAGAGCAAAAGTTAACAGATTTCCTTTTTCTAAATATTTGTTAAATGCAGACAGTTGTGGGGGTTAGTAAGCAAACACAGGCACTAGCAGGGAGTTCATGTTTCACATGAGTGACCCTGACAATCCAGAATGGGAAGAAATGCTGAACATGATTTTACCTGCATTATTGTATCCTGGAAGTATACAAACAGAACAAAGAAGGTTTGCAGATGTTGCTTTCCTAGCCATGTGCATGAAATTTCTCTTGCAATCAGTATTGAAGATTGGTAACATGAGTGGGATCTAAGAACAAAATCAATAGTTGTGGGCACTAGAATGCCCTTTGTTTCATTTATGGACATGCTCAGCGAGTTTAGCTTGCCTAACGATCTAATTATCTGAATGGGTGCCTTTAAAAGTATGCTTTTTTTCTTGCTGTTTTTATTACAAATCTAGTGATTAAAATTAGAAGTGGCAGAATATCAATGGCTCCCATTATGTCAATATTGTCCTGACTGCTTGGTGGAGTGAAAATATTGCATATGCAGAAGAAGAAATTTTATTCTGAAATCTGGTGAACTAGTTATTTTGCTTTATTTTTGACAGGCTGAAAAATGTTATTCTGTTGTGACCCAGACAAAAGTCCTATATGTCCACATGGAGGTAGACTGCAGACAGAAGCTACATTGTGTAGCAGAGCATTTGCGCAGCACCACAGTGCATAGCTGTGTAACATTAGGAATTTCAGTGTCTTGCATTTCTGCTTCACTAAAGCAGTTCAGTCTCATTGTACTTCCTGTACTTGTAGGAATAAAAATGTCACAAACTGGACAGCTCTGAGTGACCACATGCATGTATGGACACATATAAAAATATACTCACCCACCACAAAACACACACACACACACACACACACACGCATGCACTCATACACAAAAACATATACTCACCTACCACAATACACGCACAAAACACACACACACATGCATGTATATACACATGCACGCACACACACACACACACACACACACACACACACACACACACACACACACACACACACACACACACACACACACACTCAGTATGCTCCTCAGTTTTTCATATCAAAAAGATCCAAGAAAGTGATTCAGCATTTTCAATTTTTTCTATCTGTTCTGAAATCTTTTTTAATATTGAGCAGTGAAGATTAAAATGCAAAATCAAAACGATTCCATACATTAAACCACATATTTGCTCTCTAGAATGTGGTCCTTAATGTACACATTCTTGTTCTGTCAGATTAATTATTTTTTGAAGATTTGAATATTTGTCCCATTTTTGTCCCCAGTTTGTCTGATTTATTGTTATGACAAGATGAATTATATTTGTCTGTCTCTCTCTCTCTCTCTCTGTCACTCCTTCTCAATCTTACATAAGCATGAACACACACACACAAACACACACGTGATAATATACTACAGGCAAATTATTAAAAGTAAGCACTACTTGTAGGAAAACTTACTATGCATATAATTTCTTATTGTTTGTTTCCTTTTCTCTGTTTCTAAAATTAATACTAGCCAATGCAAGTGGAATTCTCAGAATTACTGTCAGTAACTGTAGTTCTGTCTGATAACATAATCAGCATATATTAGGAGTGACATGGGGAAAGGCTAAAAGATTTATATTTGCACTGCTATGCATGAGACCATGTCTTCAGTACTCATAACCAAGTGCCTCCACCCCATGAGAGAACAACTTCAGTTAAATGCCCTTTGGATATTTTGGATATTATATTTCAGTTCAAATGCAGTGACATTTCCAGCCCCAGACTAGATCTCCGTCTTCTTTAGTGGGTGTACCTAAACCGTTCTTTTGTAAGTGTAGGGAGTAAATAGGTGCATCTGTTTTTCTCACTAGCTAAGACAACTGTTGTCACACTTTGGTGCATTCTGGCAAGTTAATTGTGTTGTGGTTGTTTTAATTTCAGAACCTTTTGTCCTGTTATGAACACACAAGCATAATGAAGGATAGGACTTAGTCTTCTCCCCCCAAATACCTGACAAGCCCTTTGAGAGTGGGTGCACTGACTGTGACAGTGGCTACTGGCACAAACAGCAGACATGCTAGAAGCACCACAGATGCTAACAAGAACAAATGGAGACCCACAGGAGCAGAACTGGAGACTTTCTGCAGGATGTATTCTCTGTTTCTACCTGCTTTATGAGTAGCAGAAACAGAGCAGACCACACACCAGAAAGACAAGTCAACAATACAGTGCAGCTTTTAGCTGGTAGAAGCTTTATCTGAGAGGAGTCACATGTAATAAAGAAGGGGGGACTGCATTTATAACAGTTTTCAAATAAAAATGGCACCTGTAAATTCAACATTATTAAGGTGACCAGTGTGATAGAGCCTCTCTGTTTCATAAATCTCCAGCTGATTGGCTTTCATGGATATGTGTTATAAAGGTGTATCCTTAAAAACAAATGTAATGCTTTCATTGCCATGCCATCAATTCTGCTGAGCTGCCATTTTAAAATATAACTGGCTGTATTTATTATCCTGAAGTGCAGCGATGAACACCATTGCTCACCCATTTTGTAAGCCCTAGAGCTTTTCTACAGTCCTATTAACCAGTGTTCTTCTTTCTTTATTTCTTTACTCCCATTGTCCCAAAGTGCGGGTCCTTCCAGTATTGCTAAGTGAGCCACAATGGCCACTGCAGTTGCACATTCTTTACCACTTTCTTTTTTCACGATTTTCCTTAGAGTGATGGCCTTCATTTGAAGTTCCCATAAGTATACAGCTCCTGTTTCCTAACCTCTCTCCTCTGCTTATTACCATTTCTTTACTATTGGTATTTGAATCATCAATGGCAATCTGTCATCATGACATACATACCACAATCACATGACTAGTATATCACAATCACATGACCAGCACGTCAACACACACTATAGACCTATCTCCATACTTTCTGCACTTTCAAAAATTCCTGAATCTTGTTTCAAGACAACTCTAACCATTTCTGAATATTGATGGACTCATCTGTTCTGAACACTCTAGGTTTTAATTTCGGCAGCAGTCTCAAATGACTACAAGGCCTGTAATGAGGACTGGCACACTCAGTTGAGGACCAGAATCTCCAAAACAAAAATAAAACTAGTCAGTATACCTAGAAATGTAGTGTAGTGTATGAACTTTCCTCTGTCAGAATTATGCTGGTTGAGGACTGCTTGAGACTTGATGGTAGCAATTTGGAGAACCGTTGTTTAGAGAAAAGTTCAGCGTTATGCCACTGCTGCTAGAGCCTTCATTTACTACTACCATTTGTAGAAACATAACCCTTTGGTAATTGGTGCAAAGGTTTAGGTCACAAACTGTAGTTTCTGTGGTACAGAGTTTGATTCCCTTATTTGCCTATTGTGTGACTTTGAGCAAGTCATTTAACCAGATATTGCTCCTGGGTCACCCCGAAAAGGGATGGTGTGCCCAGTGGGTCTACCTGGTTAATAAATAGATATTATTATTATTATGATTATTATTATTATTATTATTGTAACTAAACAGGACCTGTACTTTTGGGCCTAATCAGACATCAGTTCATATATGTTCGTAGGTAAATACTAGATTAGCTGCACTTTCGGGCCATTTTAAACCTAGCCACTTTCCCTATTTTTGCTCTGAATAACATATCCCATTAGGTTACAGATTTGTCTTACCTCTCCCATGGTCGATAATTATATATTAGCTCTAATGAGAATAACTGGGATCATACCATATATAATTTGAGGGGACAAGTGCATTTAGGAGCTGTATCTGTCCATTAGCAGTACAGGGGGAAATCCTGGGGTACATTTTCTGTTTCCCATCCATAGATCTAAGTTGTACTTGAAAGTGGACAGGGATGAACTTTGTTTTATATGGCTAGAGAGTATATTCCATAGCAGCGGTATACTTTGTGAAATATATCTGTCCTTCCAAACCATTCTGTTGATATTGCAGAAAAGGTTTAGATTGCTAGACCAAGTATCTGATGTCATTTGACTTGCTGATGTGCTATAAATCCATCAGTAATTGGTCAGAGGATGCCTTGTATGGCAGACACAGGTCACCTCTTAGCATTCTATGGGATACTGAGTATAATTACAGGGCTTTGAGTCATTTCATGTTGGACATGTTGTTTAGGTCTCGTATCCTTTTAGTAAGGTAATTTGTGGGTATTTCAGTTTCTGCACATGTCTGGACAGATACATGCCAAAGGGGGCATGATAGTCAATGACTCTTTAATGAGAGCTGAGAAAAGGAGGACAATGGCATCCCTGGATCTAGACACAATCCTTTTGTTAATCTGTGCAATATAGAAGGACTTTTGTACAACAATAAACACTTGTTAGTCAAAAGTTAGGTCACTCTCCCACATCCCAAACAACTGGGTTAACTCTTAGGGGCATATTGTCAAAGTGGTAGTTTCCTGGGGTAGATGACTTTCCAAAGGATACAATTATGCATTTTTGGTATTTAGTTCCAGATCACAATTTTGACACCAGTTATTTATTTGAGACAAATCTTCCTGCAGGATGAATAAGTCATTTGAGGATTCAATGACTGCTCCTAGCTTGCAGTCATCTGCAAACTTAGTCTGCCAGAGCCCTTTGGTATTGGCTTTAACTTCAGAAGAGTAGATGTCACACAGGAGAGGTCCCAGCACAGAAGAACCCTGGTGGACTCCACTGGTGACTAGTCTCTTTGTGGAGGTAGCTTCCTCTATTTTGCACCCTATCTGTGAGCAAACTGGCAATCCAGTGTGTGACATAGTGGTTTATTCCCAGTTTATTTAGCTTTTCTACTATCTCTCACCCTCTTATTTAATGACAAGAAAAAAATATATATATTGCACTTATGGAATGTAAGGTGGGAGATCTACCTTTCACCAAGAAGTAAATTGGCAAGTGTTATCTCCTCAGTCCCATTTTCTCTATATAATGAGTACCAGACTACATTTTACTTTGTTTCATTATAGTACAAGACCACAGCTTCTGAAGGTAGTGTTTCCACCCTTGCATGGTGCTTATCTTTCTGACATACTTGCACAATTAAGGAGTTAGCCTTTTTAAGCAAGGAAGCAAACATGGAAAATGCTGGGTCAGTTTGCCTCTACAAAAAGAACTCTTAAATATTTTGCTAGCTGGTTTGGGATGTTATTTCTTGATATCTCTGGATTCTCATGAGTGCTGTCACTGGCCGTGTGTTGACATTTCGTAGTGGGGACTTCTAGGGCTCTTATTTTCCTTGTTTTCTTAGCAATCTAGCAAACTGTTATTCCAGAGTTAAAGGAAAAAGCGTCCTTACTGTTTCATGACCCCCTCCCCTTTCTAGATATATTTTTTAATATTTTGGCCCCTGTGGACCAGACCATTGGCTATCACTAGTACTGGTGCCTCTCCTCAACCTTCAGTGTCATGAGTGACTTCTAACCCTCTCCTCGGGTATAATCTGAAATCCTCCCAGTGTCATAGAAGAGGTTGAGGAGTCCAGTGCAGTGTCATCCTTATGGCCACAGGATTTTTTTTTTGTTATATGTACTGTCCATCCCCTCCCCAGCACCTGACATCACACCTCTCAACCTCTTAACACAAACAAATCTATCCAAAGCCTAAAATAATGGGGGATAAAGGTCCACAAACTGAGGCAGATTTTAAATATTGCTCTTATAAACTCTGAAAGTTCCTAGAATAAAAATGAAATCTGAAAATTCAAATGTATGTCATTATTTATTGACTTCAGTCATCAGAGATTTGCCAGAAGGTCACAAATTTTATGAGGAACAGACCAAAAAACAAGATGCAAAAATCTGGACATTTTACAAATATTTGGACAGTTGAGAGGTATACCTGACATGTAATGATGTAGTCTGCCATTACTTGCCCACGGTGATTGTAAGGATGAGATGCATACCCCCAGTATCATCACCAGGGTTTCTACTTCTGTTTATGACCCTTTTCACTGCCTTTCTATCCCTCCCAGTTATTTCTTCAAGATCCAGGCTCCATACTAAGACCTAGGTTGCCTGTATCACAGTCGAGGTTCCTTCCCTCTGCATCATGGTTTTAACACAATCTTTTCTTTTTTTAACACATATCAAAGATAATTTCTTTGCCTCTTCTATTTCCCCTTTCTTAACCCACTAGCTGCTGCCATTTGTAACCTTAAAGCTAATCTATAGGATAATGATATTATCCTTCTTAGATCAGATAATGAGTTAGCTATCAATGGAGGATTACAATAGAACATCTTAAGAGAAAAATAGCTAAAACTGGACAACTTTAGTTCAGACTGAACCAGACTAAAGCTAAATGTTTGGGATCTAGAGTAAAAAGTGGTAGAGTACCTCCAACTTAGCATGCTTTCCATCCTAACAATAATTCAGCATAAACTGTCACCACCTTTATCATCCAGTTTGACCCTATTGTAACATTTTGGATCAGATTGGCTAGTTTCATTGCAAACTCTCTAAAACTGTCCTTATGAGAAATTCACTGTTGAAGACAGGTGTTGTCGTAATGTGGTATTCACTTCCCATTTTGAATATGGGCTCTCTCATTCAGCAGAGTCCCTCTCTTCTAATGTAGGAATAGAGCAATAAAACATCTGTTTCTCTGCACTCAGAGCATCTCTATCATTGCCTCTGGGCAGATCTCAATGGGATGGCACTTAAATTCAGTTTTTAATTTTCACACTTTGCAACCCAAACATCTGTACTCAACTTCAATAGTGATGCCTGTAGCATTCTAATATTATTCTGTCCTCTCAGTACTATTAAACCTCAGATGGAATATGATTCAGTAAGCAACACACATTGAAGGGGTATTTTCAATAAGTGGACCAGTCGTATGCACTTATGTACTACTTGTCCTAAGAATTCAAGGTATTCTGTCTTCTTCCATAATAAGTTATATTGGCCTTGTACTTATATGGACCAGATAACGTAGCTATAGTTAACCAAAAGGAAAAAAAAATGGATCAGAAGGGTGATATAGGGATACAATGGCCTGGGTGGGCCGAACCAAAAAATGTAATACATAGCTTGTCTCTGCTTCCATTCCCTTCTACCTCCCCATGATCATATTCTGTTCACTTTTCCTCCACCTCAAAATAAAGCAGCAGTAAGTAAAGGTTAATATTAAATATTTTTGATTTGATTTAATGCAATTAGTAGAATTTTGTGCATAATCAAGTAAGACGTTGTGCCTGCATCATTTTTGCATCTTAAAAATGTATCCCCTGTATGTATGTTACACTGAGTTAATAACAAGAATGTACTTTTAATTGTAATGTTTAATATTTAATATTTGCAGAGTTTAGCTTATTTTCTGGGTCTCCGGTACCTGAGATGGTTTATTGATGACCAGTGCCTTAACCCAGTAACAAATGACAGAAAGCCAGACAGGTAGACAGACAACTAGGTAGCTGTCTGGTTAAATAGCAGATAAATAGGATGCTGTATCCACGTATGCTGAAATATGGCACATAGATTGCGGTACAAATTATAACTAAAAAAAATATTGCTGTAAGGCAATAATTTTTATGTCATTTTTTTATTAAATTATGTCTAACAGAAGCTGAACATTTGTATTAGTACACAGCTGAAAGTTTTTAATCAGAACTACTGCTTTGTATACCACCTCAATTTCTCTCAATGTTCAGATAGAAATAGAAATGATGCACTCTTCCACATCCAAAATAACCAATTGCAGAATCCCATACCATATCCTTGCAAACTCCCCCTCTATGACACAGGAAACTCTAACAAAGACATAAATGTACTGCTGACAGCCCCCCATTCAACTCAGTGCCATAGTTATGTATGATTAACTATCTTACTATAAAATGGGAATCATACACAACCACAGCATGGATATTGTTAACACAGACATCCTAGACCAGATAGTCCATAGGGGCACAAATATCCTTGACCTGGTCCTCACAAACATGGGAGAATGCTGCTCCCTCCCTGCAGTGTAATGTCCTCGGGTTAGACCATAAAGCAGTCTTCCTTGAAATGAAAATAAACTCTGGGACACCAGAAAACCCTAATACTTTTAGGAATTATTCTAAGGCAAACTTCCTATTATTAAGTTACACCCTGACAAAATTTCAAGTCTTACCAGTGCAGAATTGTTCACAGAAATCTTGTGCAATCATGATAATAGCTGCATTAAGGCAGCTGTACCTACACGGAAAAAATACTTGACAAACTCAAAAACAAGCCACCTGGTAGCATCAGTATACAGCATCAGTAAATCATATAACAAAAGAAAGGAAATCACAACAAAAATTACATATAAATATAGGGCAGGATTCACGAAGCCTCCGTGTAAGAGTTACAAGGCTTACACGGAGGCTGCAGTTAAACGGTGTGACGTCAGTATGTCATGCATATGCATGAGGACATGCTGAATCATACCTAAGGCTAACACGGTCCATGTAAGACAGTAGGGGGCGTGTCCGTAGGGCGAGCCCTGCAAACGGACATGCCCCCAGAAGAGTAAAAGTCCCGAAAGTAAACGCCCATGACAGAGTCTGTGGAAATGTGAATAAACACAACACAACACATGCCCCCACAGACTATGAACATAAAATGTAGAAATGAACATCTTATATTTTTTTAATAAGTTGTAAAGATGTTTGCCCGTGAGTGTGCTCTTTTGCGTGGGCGTGCCCGGCGCTTAGCCACAGTTAGCAGTCAGTGGAAAAGCATATAAGAACTAAATATGCAAAGTAAGCCAAGAAGCAATAGCGTAGCGGTAGAAATGTTGACTGAAACGCAGGCAGTCATGGTTCGAGCCCCCACAACATCAATTTTTATTTTTAGTGAAATAAGCACGAACCAATTCCCTGACATATATGCATATATATAAAATTATATTTTATGTAAAATGTAATGAAATGGGCCATGTATTTTGAAGAAATGTGAGATAATAAAAAAAAAAATGTCAGATGTGCCTATAGCTGAGCTACAGTCTAACAAGTTGAGTATATCTGCCTGTAGGTGAGCAGTGTTTTAACAGGTGTAAAAATGAGTGCCCGTAGGTGAGCAGTGTTACAACAGGTGTAAAATGAGTGCCCGTAGGTGAGCAGTGGTTTAATAAGTGAAAAATGAGTGCCCGGGGTTGAGCAGCATTTTAACATGCTGAAACTGTGTGCCCGTAGCTGAGTTGAGCGTAATATGTGTGCTGACAGCCAAACCACGCGTAAACCAGCGTGATCCATTTGCGCGGAGCTGCGTACCGCACCAACAAGCTAACCGACGGGCAACGTTGAGCAAGCTGTACCAAAACTGCCTTTACACGGACACACCTCCTAGCCTGTGTAGACAGTCATAAAATATAAAAAAGCAATGGCCAGGTTTGAACCCAGGATACCATGCACCATAGTCAAAGTACTGAATCACTAAGCCATGACAGTTGCACTTAGAAATGCAGTAATAGCATATATATAGGAATGAATAGAAAGAGGAGCATGACAAAGCAGGTTTTGTGAAGCTGATACAATTCCAAAATGGCCAATCACAGATAAGTGCGGGAAAAATGGCATATATAAGCCCCATAGGCAGGAATACACAGCATAACCGATTGTAGAACCGACTTGCAGCCAGGATGTCAGGTGTAGGAAAGGGTAGTTGCTTCCAAGCATAGAGGTGGGGCATTGAGGAGTCCAAATATATGGTTTGGCTCCTCGTCCATAATCATGAGGCCCAACTCATGCATGGTCAGGTCTTGTGGGGAGCATATAGGGCTGAGGCGAGGGACCGGTTGGCACATGATCTCACCAGTGCCACAGGAATACCAAGGACTGGTGAGCAAGTCCGTCACCACCATGCGGACCTGAAGAGATGGAAGCAGGACCAACTGAACCGTTGGATCCAGGAGGCCCGGCAAATGCCCAACGCCCCACTACTGAGTAAGTTACATGTAATTAGTTATGTAAGAAATTAACCTAGCTGATATTATGGAGATGTGTATTCCAATATTACTTCATTTATATTACAGCTGCAGGTGTCCGTTCTGCGAACCGTCGAGCCTATGGCGATAGGCTGGTGCGGTTGCACCACCAGGCAGGTCAGTAATTCTCTCCCTGTAACTGTAAATAAATATATAAGTATGACAGTTAGCAAAAGATTGCAGCGTAGTCACTAATTAATAAAATGTGCAAGTAACAGTGTAAGAGGGTTTGCAAGTATTGCTTGATTACAAAAGTGTGATGCAGCCTGTAATCCAAACATTAAAATGAAACAAGTCTGAAATAAAGATGTCCCACCTGTAATATAATAGTACATAACCTGCAGCTGCAGAAGCTGAGTAAAACACATGTGTGAAATATATATCTGTTGAAATTCAGAAACATGACATAAGTGAGACTGTTGGAAAGGATTGTTATAACTAAAGGTAAAACATGTCAATAAAGCCTAGAATTAAGTACCATCCTGAATTGTAAAAATAAAAAAGTGAAAGAGTGTGAGAAAGAGGTATGAATCCACCAATAAAGTAGTAATAACTCCTGAATAAAGTATACTGCAGTCAGTACAGAATGAAATGAATGTGACAGGCAGAACCAAACAGCAACATGTGTTGAAAACAGTACTGCAGCTGGAATGTGTGTCCCAAAATCTGGATATGTTGCTCTCAGTCTGCAATATGCAGATAGTATGGTTGTCTGAAATACCAAACATCCACAGTTGTCTATAGCTATATAAAGCAAATGTAGCAGGATGATGTAGCTGAAAAGAGCCAGATATGAATGTGTATGAATAAATATGAAATGTATATTGCTGTAGCAGTAACATTCCTATCACCAACTTGAAGTAGTTATCACATAGGAAACTGTAGGCAGAACTATAGTGTGTATATATCTGCAGCTAGTAGAAATGTACAGCATATGTATTGGTATTCAAAGTTGTTAATTAAATATTTCTTCACCCTACCCTATAACCACAAATAATCCATTCCACGTGAAATTGGTATGTGCAATCACAATTAACACCCCTGGGCATTTGTCCTGTTGGTTCATACATATTTGCATGTACGTTGATGCATCTGCCCTGTTCATACATCCAAACCTGATGGCCTGTTGCCATCAATCAACCCTGCATGTTGTTGGATTGTGTATTGCTGTTCAAATTATGCATGTGTTATGCTTGCTGTTCAATGGCTTGAATTTATGGGTGTTTGGTTAATGGGAATACTAATGCATGCCATTACAACTAATTGAGAATGGTATTGTACGTTACTAACCCAAACTGTCATAACATAATGCAAAACATAGGACGACAGGGAAGGCGGTTTCCAGCAGACCCACCTCTCCCACCTCAGCTGGCGAGTGCACCTGGCAGTAGTGCCCAGGCCGGACCCTCCTCCGGTGGCCCTGTGCCACCTGCGGGTGGAAGCGCTGCAGGGGATGGGGTTCATCCCCCCTCTGCAAGCGTGGCCGGAGGAGAACATCCACTCACCCTCCGTAGTGTCCGGACTGTGGTGCGTAGGGAGATCCGGCACGCTGTGCTTGGGCCCCTACGCCAGCTTGAGGCATGAGTGGCACAACTCACGGGCGTGCTTGCTGCCCGGCCTACACAGCCCCCAGCACAGCCCCGTCCTGGGCAGTGAAGTCACAGTGGCAACTGCCCATGGGTGGGGATCTCAGTTCCACTGTTGCCATCTGTGGGCTAATGGGCTCGAGATATCCAAACATCCGTCCCCGTCAATTGTGTAACCCCCCCCCACATGTGTCATACACTGCCCCTGTATGCGTCTTGTTTGTCTTGCCTGTTAACCTCCCCAACCTACCTCCCCAGCTATACCGACTTCCTGTACCTGACACACCACTCTCACCTGAAAAAAAAAAAAAAAAAAAAAGAAGGGCACTCTGTACCCACAAAAAAATTACGCCCCATACATAGCTGCCTATTTTGCACACATGTCTGCTGGACATGTAAACTGGCAATTACAATAGGCTGTAAAACAAGTATTATTGTTGTCCTTACACCTCTCTCAGGGGTGGAAGGTTTCAAATGTCACACCAAATTAGAAACATATGCACAGCTGTTGCTGACGAAGAAAAGGGGGGCTATGGGTCTTACCTACATCCCTCCTGCAAAACCTGAGCTTGTTTCCCTACTGTCCTACCCTCTTTGTGACCCCTTTTTCACCACTTTCCTATCTCCCCATTTTCTTTTCTTTCAAAGAAAATAGCGCGGGTGTGCGCGTGAATAAGCACTTTTAAGCAGTAGTAAGCGGGTGTGCGCGAAGCTAAGCGGCAGTGCGCATGCGTAACCTCCACGCAAACCGGTGCTAACCCACTTACAACTTCTTAAAAGTGCCTTAGTCACTCTGAATGACAAGGCCTGTAGTTTTCTCAATAGCAAAATAAAATACCTCCCTCCGTCTCGAACCCAGGACCTTGGAAACACTAGTCTGCATGACTTATCACTAAGCCATGAGTGCTACACAAGAACATTGTGCTGAAAGAAATATATCATAAAATAGTAGGAATTAATTTAAAGGGAATATACAAGTCTAGTACACAAACCATGTCATGTACATTTACTGTCAAATCTAGTGGATTTGTAAAATAGTACTATGTGCTGAGAAACAGTCATGCTAGTTCGTAGCTACTAGGTAATAATGTCACAGCAGCATCTGGCAAGCCACACACATACTCAGAGCAGGATAAATACAGCCATAGTTGAATAGTTAAGAGTTCAGACATAGCAACTGTGACTGAGTTACAGGGATGTCCCTGATGTGAAAACAAATGTCAACTGTGCCCCACTGACACCCTGCCAAATGTACTAACAGTAGCTTACAGAACAACATACATTGCAGTGTCTACAACACAGCCTGAAATATGAGAGACATACCAACCCTTACACTCACAGAACAGTGTCCACAGTAAACCAGCATGGTCCCCTCCCTGATAATCTAAAAGGGCTTTGCCTACCTAACAGACCTTTTTATAGCACAGGCCTGTAATCAGTGAGAACTGCAATCACTACACAACAGGCTGCATGCAATTAGTAAATGCTGGCTAACAATTGGTGCAGAGGCCATCACATGGACATGTGCAGATACCTACAAAAGCATCCTGTACTCCCAGTCCACACATGCAATACTGTCATTGCACCCGCTGGAGGTAGAGAGAGAGAGAGAGAGAGAGAGAGAGAGAGAGAGAGAAAACAAACAAAAAAAAAAAGACAGAAAGAAAGAAAGAAAGAAAGAAAGAGAAAGAAATAACAAACCTGAAACATCAAGGCAAAGAGGCAGACAGCAGGCCAAGCAACTGCAAGCCTACACAAACAGCTGCAACAAACACAGGTAATGTAAACTACTACTATAATACTCTACATACTGTGAACCCTCCAGATGTATTATTGGTCTGTATCTATGTATATGAGGATGTGCATAGGGATGGGGACATACTGAAACTGTCATTGAAGGCTCCACATACATATGTATGTGATGGTAGCTATGTGCACATAGCAATGTAGGTTGTAGTGCAATGTACAAGTAGGTGGTACAGTAATGGGTGTTCAGCAGTATGTTACTGTGTGTATACATATGTGGACCTAAAAAGGAGTATATATATATATATATATATATATATATATATATATATATATATGTATATATATATATATATATATATATGTATGTATATATATATATATATATATATATAATATGCATATGTGTATACATAGATAGAGAGGGATGTAGAAATACATAGACAGATATAGTTTCACAGTGGCATAGTTTAGTACTAGGCTGTCTGCAGACAGTGTATAGAATAGATTTAGAAACCTGCACCTCTGTATAGTAGTGACACAGTGAAGACCCCCCTACATAATAGCATTAGTGTACTGTGCCTCTGTCTAGTAGTGACACAGAGAAGACCCCTGCTGTAAATCTATGATCTCCCATCCACTTGTCAAGAATGCACATGAAGAGTGTCAGTGAGGGTCTCTGCCTAACATGAACTGGGATCCTGTTCCACAGTATTGGAAGCCTCTTAGTGATGGATCTGTCCCTACAGTATGTCCTATTCATATGTGTGCTGAGGTTTAAATCCATAGCTGTCATGCTTCTGATGGATTTGGATTGTATGAGGTGGAACATGTCCATCACTACCAGATTGGACATGGCCTACTACATCAGGCACAGATCACCCCTATGTAGGCAGTATGCTATGGAATAGAGCATGAGTTACATTAGTCTGGCAGCATATGACAGCTGTTGCAGACCCTTGATCCACCTGGTGATGTACTCATGGGGTCCCCCTAGCTGTTGCAAGTGCCAGGTGAGGTACATACCAAATGGGGCATAGTACACAGTCATGGGCCTGATAAGGCAGGAGTATAAGGGTACAATGACCCCTTTTGATGTGGATGTGAATCCCTTCATGATAAGGTGGGCAAGGTAGGAAGTCCATCCAACCACTTCGGCAATGTGGGTGTCAAATGAGAGGTCAGCATTGCACAGTGTCACCAGGTCTCCGATTATTTTGTGTGTACTCAGTGGGTTATTGTCTATGTGATAATATGTAGGTACCTTGTCCGTCCAAAGGGTATGAGTATACATTACGTGGCATGCAGTGTCAGGCCATGACTCTGCCACCAGTTGTTGGTGTCCGTGAGGCCTGTCAGTAGGATGTATGTGTCAGCAGGTGTATTGCCTATGGTGCCTAGTATGCAGTCATCTTTGAACATTGTCAGCCACTACCCTCCCATGTCTGCTTCCATATCTGAGAATGATATGCCGAACATGAGCAGTCCCAGGACAGAGCCCTGTGGGACACCACCTGTGACTGGCTCTGAGTCTGACATGGCACCAGTGAGGTTGACTATAGGGTTTCTATCCATTAGCTGGTTTGCAACCCATCATGTGACATATGGATTTACATGTTAGCTGTTGATCATGTCTATGATGGCAGAGTGCGGTATTGTGTCGAATGCTGTAGGCAAGTCCAGGTAGGCTGTTTGGACCGCTATGCCCTCAGCAATGGCTACAGTGACTGATTAGAAAAGGTCAACCAGGTTTATAAGGCAGGATCTGCCCTCTGCAAAGCCAAACCGGGTGGGATCAAGTGTCTAAGTCCCCAATGTCCCTGTGTATGGGTACCATAATGATCCTTTCCATAGTGTTGCAGACCAGGCTGGTTAAGCTTATGGGGTGGTAGTTACCAGGGTCTGTAGAGGTGCCTCCTGTGTGGAGTGGGACTACTGCTGCTGTATGTCAGTGTTCAGGTACATATGCTGTAGTAAGGCTATGGCTGAATAGCATATAATGTGCATGTGTAGCTCCTCTTGCAGTTCACGTAGCATGCAACCTGCAATACCGTTGGATCCCATTGCTGCTGTGTTTACAGCTCCGCTGAGGGTGGTTCCCAGCTGGACATCTGAGATGACAGGGAGGTTACAGTCAGCTGGGATAAGTAATTTCACATGTGTGGGTGAGGGAGTGTAGAAACCTGCACTGAACCTGTCTGCCAGACTGTTGGCATTATCTGTGTGTTCAGTGTAGTGTATGTCACTGTGAACTAACTGTGAACACAACTGAGGGTTCCCACCCAGATGTGTAACATAGCAGAGGAAAGCCTTGTGGTTATCTGTAGTGACCATAGTGATGTCCCTCTCATTGTTGGCCTTGCATGTGTGTACGACAAAACCTATCTTTCTACTACTGCTGATGAGAGATGCCATAGCTCTATGGAAGTATGCTCTGCCGTGCAGTAGCTACCATCTGTTGTTTAACAAGTTGTTCAATGCTGGGGTCCACCAGACAGGATGCCTGCCCTTGGTGGAGAGGGTCATGGTTCCATTTGTGATTGCATGATCCATGCATTCTTGGAGATGTCTGTAGAAGCATATGTGAGGGTGTCTGCATTGTGGGAAGTGGATTACACAGGTCCAGTGGGGATTAAGGATACCAACTCAGTTATAAGACGTGTAAAGTCAGCATGTGAGAGGTTTTCCACTGTAGTCTGTTGTGTTGTGGGGTTATCCAGGGTGATTAGTCTGTGGTCATATGTGACTAGTGAGGGGTATACTTCCAGTGTGTAGCACATTGTCCCCATGTTTGTGATGATCAGGTCTAGTATATTATCTCCTGTTGTGGGAGAGGTGACTAGCTGTTCCATTGCATTTGACATAGTGAATTCCGGGAACCTTTGGGCTAGGGTGTTTGGGGTAGAATAATGCACCCAGTGTATGTTAGGGTAGTCGCACTATCCCAATATGATGGTATGTGGTGGGACATTCATATCCTCCAATGTCTACAGGAGGGCCGACTGTGGTCCCTGAGATCGGGAGGGTGGTCTGTAACATGCTACCAGTGGTATAGCAGGTTTGCCTATGGTTATCTGCACCTGGATGGTCTGTGATGCTTCATGTGTTGTCACTAACCTGGAGGTGTGTGTGTCCTCCATGAATATGGACACACCCCCTACCTTTTTGTTTTGTCCCGAGTCCTGGGGCCAAAATGCATGCTACAGGGTATAGCCTGGTACCGCTGGAGTGCTCTCAGGAGCCTTGAACCAGGTTCTCACTTACTGCACAGACATCGAGATTGGTAGAATATGTATGTACAGATATATGTAATACACACATACATATATAGATATCTGTAGAGACTTACACATATACAGATAGATCTGACTGACAACAGATATGTCTGTATATGACTATCTCTCACTCTCTGTCCCACCCCCTCACACTCACACTCACCCTGTGTCTCTCTCTCACTCTCTCCCCCTCTCTCCCCACATCTATATGTATATATCTACATCCATATATACATATAATATATACATATATACAAACAGATATATATCCATATACATATATAAATATATCAATACATATATATACATATATATGTATACATATATATACTGTGTGAGGCACATGTGTTCAGATGTCTTGCTACAGGTGCCTGGTGTCACAGGCATGGAGTGAACACCAGTGTGGATACTGGAGTACCATACCCCATTCAAAAACACTGACACCAGTAACCACCACATATGTACATGCCTGCCCACCACTGCATGTGTCAGGGGGGAACAGGGTCAACAAGTGTACAATAGGCTCTACATCGATACACACAGTGGCACACTAGTCCTGTAATACCTGTACATGGAATGTGTCAGCGGACATGGTGTGTCAGCTATGGACATGTAGGTCACTGTACCCCTCCACACCCCACAATGTCCTACACGGTATGTAACTCCCATGACAGCTACAGATATGGTGAAGGACACAGACATATGCAAGTAACTTTGTCAATACACTCAAACACCACAGAGTGCACACAGACTACCTACATAGAGGTTACCACTGCTGGATATACATAGTTCGGTCACACCCATGACAGTTGTCTCCCAACGATGGTAACACCTCCAACATCCACAACACAAATTACCTACATCTGTCGTCCTTGTCACTGCAGTATAGAGCACATGGTGGAGGTACGGGACCCTACCCACAGATATGACATACCCTGTAGCAGACCACACAGAATTAAGAAGCAAGCCTCCCCATCAGTAGATGTCAGACATACCCCTGCTGAATGTTATGCTGATAGGTAATATGCCATATGAGTCACCCTGTGTAACTGTCTGTAAGGAGCAGGTACGATCATAACACGTGTCACAAGGGGCAGGGTAGCATAACAGTACGCTGCTGTAGGCCCAGGGCCAAAAGCTCACTACCTACCTAGGATGCAATGCACACCCATTAACACATTGCAAATGGAATATGTTAGGTGGAATGAGTGTGCTAGTGACTGGGTGCATGTTGTGTACTGGTGTAATTGCTCACCATGACTGTCTGTCTGTCATGGTAGTGTGTGTCCTTGGTGTGAGGCCAGAGACAGGTGTGTGGGGTATTGCGATCAACACATACTACATTGCCATATGTTGTGCTGTGTTACCCTGTATGTCACTGTGGTGTAGGTAGGGTTATGGCAAGTAAGAGTAGTGTGCAGTACCAGTGAAATATGTAACGTGCATTGTGTGCAGTGCATGGGCTGATAATGTTCCCCATACAGTACCTTGATTCAAACCCAAAGTGTGAGGTTGTGTATTGTACCTGAAACAGTGCATTGACTGCTGCAGTATACTAGTCTGTTGTATGGAGTATGCTAGGTACTGTTGCACAGTTGTCGGATGAGCACTGATATCTGGTCATGTACATATGTATCCCCCAATAGACAGACAGATGCTATATATGGTGCCTAAGTTATATCACTGCAGTCAAGTATAATGTGTATTATGTGTGCTATAGTCTGCTGACAGATATTGCTGACATATTTCCCTTCTCCTTTTTAAGGACATGGTTCACCAGCGGAACCCAGTCTACTCCACTGCAGAGGAGGAGGAGATACACCAGAGCCTGGTGCGGGATTTCGGTGTACTCTTTTCCCGCACCAGCCAGAACCAGCAGGAGAGGGCTGCACTGTGGCAAGACCTGGTCCGTCGGGTAAATGACATAGGCACACATAACCGGACATATGAGCAGGTACGCCATCACTGCAGTGATTTAATTAGAAATGTCCGTCAGCGTGCATCGGATATCCACAGGCAGCAGCTTGCCACAGGTGGTGGGGTGGCTAGACATCCCCCCTCACCAGACTGGAGGGACTACTCCTGAGTGTTGTGGCTCCAGCACAGCAGCAACAACAACAGCATACATGTGTAATGATGGAGGCTGGAGCCACACAGCAGCAGGACACAGAGCATGCAGATAACATGCCATGTGTATAGTGACCATTCTGTACACTGTTAGGTTATGCATGTGTGGGGTGTGTCCTCGATTTGTAGCTGTTATCTTGGTAATTATTGTGCATTAGTGATAACCTCATTATCTGCAGTACACCTGTGGAAGCTAACTGTTGCACTACTGAACTGTAACATGCCCACAGTATCAATGGCACAGTTGTGCCCACTGACGATAAATGCCTTTTTTCTGCAGGTCCCTCTGGTGTAACAGCAAGGCAGCCTATCCATGCTGGTGAGTGTGTAATACCATTACCTTCACTACTCTGTATTCTAATAGTAATAATAGGCTGAAGCAGTAGCGCTATGTGTTTGATTGCAGGTGTGTTTGTGTCTGTGGGTTGATATCTCATATACTGAGGTGTGTGCATGTGTACATGTGCCCATGTGCCCATGTGTGCATGTGCCCATGTGTGCATGTGTGCATGTGTGCATGTGCCCATGTGTGCATGTGTGCATCAGTGGTGGCATTGTGTACACATTGTAAACTGTGTTTCCTGTCTTACTCCCACAGGTTCTGGTGCTGCTCTGGTGTCATGCAGCAGAGAACCTGAATCAGCTGCTGTGGATAGTGATGATGATACCTGTGTAATGGCACAGGTAGGTGTGCCAGGGTCCGTCATTGGTCAGCCAATTGACACTACACAGCTGTAGACCCCATCAATGCGCACAGTCATCCTGCCAATACATCCTTTGTCACCAGTGTCCCTAGATGATGGACAGGATACAGTGGGCATTGACCAGGGTAATGTGGTACCGGTGGCACATGCATCCCCTCACTGCAGCCATGGCCAGGGCCCTGACATGGTACCGCACAGGTAGACGTCCATGGGTTCTCGTGGGAGCATCCGTGGGCGTACCGCCCCTGTCAGACGTGCCCACAGAGGTCTTTCAACCCCAGCTATGTTTCGAGCTGTAATGCAGGCACAGTCACGTATGGAACGGTACACCAGACAGGGTCTGAGGGAGCTGAGAGCATGTCGCACAGCCATGAGTAACAGTATGCGTGATGTTGCGGCTGCCATCAGCAACTTCACCGAGATCATTGACAGATGTTGGAGGGACACATTAGATCTGTTCCACAACTATATGTCCATGAGCCAGGGCAATGGTGGACGGTTGAGGCGCCGACGTGGCTGTATGCCAGCAACATCAGCAGCTGGCAGCCATTGCGGACGACAACAGGGCCGCGGCCGCTCACATAGTACCAGCAGCAGCCCCAGCAATGCTGGGTCTGTGCTGTCATCGGACCGCCCCAGGAGACCACGTGCACATGGTACTGAACAGTCCCAACAGGGACCTGTCTCCAGTCAACGAACACCTGCTTCTGATGACAGTACCCAGCCTGGATTGGTACCTGATATGGTCCATAGCACCCCTGCCAGGCACAGGTACCGTGTCCATGGCCACAGACATTGATCTGTATGTCCTGGCAGGTACAGACTGCGGCTGTCCACAAACACCTATATATGGCAGCCATGAGGTGGGACTGTGTGCATTCATACACACATGCAAAGTGATAACACCTAGGGCTACCGCATATACGCACACACTGCATCAACATTGCCCCATCTTGTACTGCTGTCCCTCACCAACACGCACACAGAGACATGTCAATTGGTTGTATCAGTGGCAGACTCAGGCATATCAGGTACACACCCTGTGCATATGATGAAACTGTGCCACCTCCTGCAATCTGTAAGATCAGTGCAGGAACAGGTTAACATGGTGCTGATACACAGGGCGACTACGTAGATGTATTGTAATAGTATGATGTTGACAACAGTACAGTGTAATTATAGCATTGTGGGTATATACCAGCATGCCTGATGCAGTTACAGTATGAATGTCATTCTATTGTTTTGTACACCCATACTAATTACCACAGTGTTCTGTCTGCACATCTTTGCATACTGGTGATGAGGCTGTAAAGGGATGGCCACCTACATAGATAGCTCAGGGGATACAACAATGTACATATTGATACTGAATGATGGCCATGTCAACTGCGAGTTGCATGCTGTCGACACACGACTCTGCAATGCAGATGTTTCAGGATGTTGATATCTGTGCAGTACTACACAGCAGGTTCAGGGCTCACAAGAGCACACTAGCACTACAAGGTCACACCTCATACCATGCATAACAGCACCAAAACACAGAACTAACTATGACAGGAGGGAGAGTGTCCATAGATGTCAAGGATACTGTGGTGCCAGGACAGTTAGCATACATCATACTATGTCTGGAACTGCTGAGTGAGGGCTCAGTGTCTGTTATTTGACATGTGTATTATTACAGGTATGAGCACTTGGGTATCAGGCCAGTTATTCAACATTACAAAGGTACGTGGTCTATACACTTGTGGGGGTTGCGGCTGGACCCAGCCCGTCTGACCTGGGAATGTCTGGGTACTGGCTTAGAGTGCCTGCATATATGCACTGTTACATACTGGAAGTCGTACACCTTGTTTGTTGTAGCATAGTCTACATACAGGCCTGCTGACTGTAGCTTTGTTTGTATGCATGTTTGCCTGTTATGTTCCTGAAACACTGATTCCACCTGCGGTGCAGATATACAGTGCCTCTGTGGATCCCTAGTGACATCTGTGTTGCTTACTGTACTGATGTCCATGTGTTACTTGACAGAACGTCACTGTTTGTCCTGTTTGCATGTAGCTTGCCTGTATCACATTGCATATGACGTACCTCACATTTGCTCAAGACAGAATTCATATATGCCAGCACTAACAATTCAGGAGCACTACACCCTCACATAGTCAACTTGAGTATCTTGTTCCCCATTGGCCCTATGTGTCGTTACTTAGTATGGGAGTCACAATGCTATGGTAGCATGTGCAAAGGTCACCTGTTGATCTACTCTCAGGTCCAGTTGGTGAATCGGTGAGTCATGTGGCAATGTTACAGCTGCCTCATGTACACAGTCAACCCTCTCCCCTTCCTATACATGTACAACACATGTGAGAGATGCAACCACATAGCCAAACTGGGGGCTAAGCTCTGTTTACACAGCACTGGCAGTCCCTGTCAGGTGGAGTGGGATACTACAGTGAATACAGTACCAGTCTCCCATAGACCTGCCACGAACACAATCCAAACACAGACACACACAGGTACATTATTGGGCTCTCAGAATAGCATTCTGCCTGAGCAGCTGACACCTGCAAAGCAGACAAACAAGCAAACATTACGCCAGAGCAGAGCACATGCGACACATAGCTCACAAAGCCTGTGTGCAAAACAGTGTCAGGCCATACGGCTAGACAACACACCTGCTACGGTTGTATGAGGTACCTCTAGTGACACGTACACGGTGGTCCTGCTCCCAGGCTGAACAAGGTGACAGTCACGCTGAGCTGCCCATCGGGCACTATGATCCACCACATAACACAAGCAAAGCAGTCACTCCAAGGCATGTAGCAGTATGACTCAGTCATTGTCTGTGCCAGTGTGTATCACCTCTGATGCACCTCCCTGGACTACATGTTAGGGGACATGGAGGGGCTCTCTGAGGTTGTGGCACAGGCTGGAATGACCCTGGCTTTGGGTAGCATCTCACCCTCACCATGAATGCTGCTACAATATGTAGACAGGATCATCGGTTTCTGCACTTAACGTACCTTTCAGTGACATTCAAAGAGGATCCAATGCCTGTCAGTGTGGGATTACATGCTGGACATGCCACATTGCTTTGCTTGGGACAGCTTGCACCTGTCACCCATGGGGTGTTGTATATTGGCAGAGGCTGTTGCTACGCACATACTGCCTTTGTATGCAAGGCTGACATTACATAGCCACCTACACAGGTAGCACACGGGATGGGACACTAATAGCAATGCTACTCAACAGCAGCAGTGTAAACCTCAAGATGCATGCAGTGGAAACTGTCCTTAGCATGGGGTATAGCAATATCCGTGCAGTAACAGACTCCTGATACAAGGCTCCCAGGTGCACACCATCAGTGCCAGGTCATTCCTGATACCATGCTTGTCATCCCCTACACATGCACCAAAACAGAACAGGAGGTTGTATCCAAAGGCACCTCAGATACACACACCCCCAGGTTGGTAGCACTGCACAAAGCATCAGAGCCTCTCCATGTGCAACACACAGTGGGTTAGACTGCATTCAGGTTCATAGCCTGGCACACACCACACTCCCATACCCAGGAAACCCACTTGGCCTTCCTGACAACACTGGGAATATGACGGTCTCTACACACACCATTATATGGTTGTACTGCAACTACCCAAACATACAGTGTGAGCATTATTCTAGCTGCAAGACCCTATCTGAAGGTGTCTTATCATTCATTCCCTGCATTGCTATGGAACAACTTGTTACCACTCCCACAAGTGGTGACAACATGCTGCACCTGTTCATCACCAACATGTGGACTATATGCTCCAGACCAATCATGTATCCCTCGCTGGTGGGATGACACCATCTACAACCCAGACTGTATAGTCACATACCACATGCAACCCCTGCATGGAACACCCCAGTCATAAAGTTGTCTGATGCATATTCCATGTATTCACATGAGGCAGGCTTCGGACATGGGAACTCTTGCAGTTCACAGGTACATATGTGTAGGTGGCACACACATACATCATGTGTGCATTGACATTACTGATATAATGTATGTTGTGCAATATTGGGAACAATACCCCACTCACATGGACAAACTGTGTGACAAAATTACACATGGCATTTGTAGGATACAAACCCCTACCTAACTATGTTAGATCACTTCTGAGAGACAAATCAGCAGAGTGCACTATTTGCATTACTGGGGGGATTGTTTTCTCCTGCTGTACTTATAGGGTGCTGACATCATCAGTGTTTAGACAGTGGAATATGCAGCATGTTTTGTGTAGTACTAATTGCCAAAAGGGACATTTTTCATACACATGGGATTGCACACACTACTCCCCCATATACAGTCATACACACACTGGGCACTTGCAGGATTCAAACCCCTACCTAACTATGTTATGACACTAGTGAGAGACGCATTAGCGGAGCGCGCTATTTGCATTACTGGGGAGATTACTTTCTCCTGCTGTACTTATAGGGTGCTGACATCATCAGTGTTTAGACAGTGGAATATGTAGCATGTTTTGTGTAGTACTAGTTGCCAAAAGGGACATTTCTCATACACATGGAATTACACACACTACTCCCCCATACACAGTCTCACAAACACACTGGGCACTTGCAGGATTCAACCCCCTACCTAACTATGGTATGACACTAATGAGAGACGCATTAGCAGAGCATGCTATTTGCATTATTGGGGAGGGGGGAGGTGTTTTCTTCTGCTGTACTTATAGGGTGCTGACATCATCAGTGTTTAGACAGTGGAATATGCAGCATGTTTTGTGTAGTAAAAGTTGGCAAAAGGGACATTTCTCATACACATGGAATTGCACACACTACTCCCCCATACACAGCCACACACACACTGGGCACTTGCAGGATTCAAACCCCTACCTAACTATGTTATGACACTTGTTAGAAACGCAGTAGCGGAGCATGGTATTCACATTACTGGGTATAATTTCTGCTCCTGACATATGTATAGTGTGCTGACATCATTATGGATGAAGGGGTATGTACATCTGTTATTTTCCATCAGTAAGGGGGAGAGCATATCTATGCATTAACTTTGCACAGGCACAGTGGTCTACTGTACTGTGGAGGCAGACACCAATTACACTGTGGATAGCCTTCTGTATTCACTAGGGACAACGGTCAGGTATTGCACTCTACGGCCATATGTTTACCTGTCAGATGCACGTATCTGTTGCTCATATACTGTTTGTGGGTCTTTATTGCCATAGCCTCCCCTATCTCTATAAACAACGTGTGTACTGTGGGAGATGTTTGCATATGAGTGGGATCCAGTACTTTACTTATGTCTCTGTTGTAACTTCACTGTGTGCACTGGGCAGATGTCTGTATTGTGGGAGGTTCCTGTGTTAACATATAGAAATGCCAGATATGTGTGTTCAACTGCTGAACTGTGACATGGCCTAAGTGTGTGAGCATGCCCAGTTCACAGTTTGTATGGCTTCTTGACTGCCACATCTCATTTATCTAAGTGTGCGAGCATGCCCAGTGTGACCTTTCCTTATGTTTGGATCTGTGGATCACCACATTTCTGTTTGTGTGTGGACGCCATCTATATATCACATGTACAGTTGAGTGTTGGACATCAGGTTGTGTTCTCCATCTATATATCACATGTACAGTTGAGTGTTGGACATCAGGTTGTGTTCTTACTGCCCAACTGCTGTGTGTCTGAACCTAACAGGCATTATGCTGTGCCTGCAGGGTTACCATGG
This sequence comes from Protopterus annectens, assembly GCF_019279795.1. Taxonomy (NCBI): domain Eukaryota; kingdom Metazoa; phylum Chordata; order Ceratodontiformes; family Protopteridae; genus Protopterus; species Protopterus annectens. The sequence continues at coordinate 99,924,193 of NC_056737.1, forward strand.
GATAGTTTGCATACAGTTGTCATCATCCTTTCCTGCTGACCAAACAGTTGTATTGTTGTATAGTGTACTGGTGCAAAACTTTCACTGTGGTGGACAGTATAATCGGTTTCAGTGCTTGTAATATTTATAGTGAGCACACCAGACTGGTTGAGGGCCAGTTGTGCAGATATGATCATGCTGCATTTTGTTCAGATATGGACAGTTAGTACATGATTGTCCGACATTGTTAATGTATTCCACAACTTGTGTGGACAGTGACAAACAATGGCCATGTGCCCTAGTCCATTTGTAATGCTAGTCAGAGAGTGTTTGTCCTTCAACACACATTTACTGGTGTTTGCCATGACATATGTCACGGTTAGTGTACTGTGCCTCTGTCTACCCATGACATACAGGTGATATCAAGGGTACACCTGCCATCTCCCATTCAGTCATCATGATTCCTCTGGATGACAGTCACTGAGGGTCTCCCTGGATATCCTGTAGTGGGAGTTTAATCGTGAGTGGAGTGAGCTTCTGGGTTGTGGACCAATCAGTACAGCATGTCCTGTTTATGTCTGTGCTGGGGTTCAGGCCTGTCAGCTGCATAGGTCACCAGCATTCTGTGTTTACATGGTGCCAAATGTCCATTGATACCAGGTTGGTCATGGCTCTATACATCAGGCACAGTTCACCTCCAGCCAGGCAGTATGGCACTGTGTGGAGCTGAAGTTACTTTACTCAGGTGACACATGGCATCTGTTACAGCTCTGCAATCCTTCTGGTGGGGTATTTGTGTGGTCATTCCAGTTGCTGCAGGTGTCTGCTACGGTACATCCCTGAAGGGCCATAGTACACAATTGTGAGGCTGCTGATGGATGACTGGAGAGGCAAATTGACCTACCCTAACCAAGCTGTGCTTACCTTCATGATTAGGTGGGTATATGGTATGTTTCTGTAACCACTACAGACACATGGTTGTCACATGCAGGATATGTATCACCTTGTGTCCCCATGTCTCTTATTGCTCCTGATGTACTTACTGGGTTAACACCTATGTGGTAATTTCTGGCCATGTACTGTGTTTCCACAGGGGTTGACTATACCCTATTCTGCATTTAGCTTGTTGACATGGCTGTGGCACCACTTGTGTGTTTCTGTGTGCCTTTTGTAGGTTGCTTGTGTCAGCTGGAGGGTCCAATATTGTGGCCAGTTTGTCATCCACTGCAAACCTGTTCAGACAGAGTCCTTCCATGTTGGCCTGTACCTATGTGACATATATAGAATACAAGAGGGTTCCCAGGACCATGCCTTGTGGGATGCCAGTTGTACCTGGTTTGCAGTCTGCCATGGCTACAGCATGTCTGCCAGGTCAGTTCTGTCCTTCAGCTGGTTTGCAACCCATCTACTTGCATAGGGGTTTATAGTTAGGCTGGTGAGCTTATCTGTACCGCCAACTAGGGTATTGTATGGAAGGGTTTAACAAGGTCCAGATAGGCTGTGTGATCAACATTCCCCACATCACTGGGCTTGGTGCATGTTTCACATGAGTCAGATATGTGTACGGGTCAGGATCTGCCCTATGACAGCCACACTGGGTAGGGTCCAATGTCTGTAGGTACCCAATCTCGTTATTCATGGGATCCATGATCATCCTCTACATTACTTTGCCAACCTAGATATTTGGGGTTGAGGGGTGATAGTTTGCAGTATGCATTCAGGCACCCCCTTTGTGGTGTGGGACCACTGTTGCTGTACACCGCTCTGTGGGTACATATCCTGTGGTAGGACTGATAGTGCACAGTAATGCTATTTGCTATTCCATTCTTCTTACAGTACTTGTTGGACACAACCCAGGATACCATCTGGTACCATTGATGCTGTGTGCTGTGCTTTGTGGATGCTAGCTGTTACCTCAGCATCTGCAATGTCGGGGGACCTGCCCTCTCCTGGGATAGATATTTGGCAGTTGGGTGCTGGTGGGGAGTTTGCAAAGAATCTGTTAGGTAGGATGTTGGCAATGTGTGTGGGTTTGGTGTATTCTTTGTGATATTAGAGTGCTGCAGAGCATATCTGTGGATTGCCACCATGGTTCCTACCATCAGGTAGGACAGCTGTGTGATAATCCTTTGTGTCCTGCACAATTTGTATCATCATAGGTTCATAGGTTCATACTAGGCTATCTGCCCTGGCCTTGTTTGAGCAGGGACAGACTGTGTGTGGGTCTCAACACCCCTTGCAATGTGCATATCATGCCCACGTAGGGTTTACTTTCCTAGATGTGACACAGGGATGGCCCCCAGTGTACACCTGCTATCTCCCATGCACTTCAATGGATTTCTCTTGTTGAGTTTGTGTGTGGAGCTCAGCCTATCATGGACTGGGATTCTGTTCCAGAGTGTCCTGAGCCTCTGGGTTATGGATGTGTCCCTCCAGCACATCCTATTAATCTATGTGTAGAGGTTCAGATATCTCACTGTGGTGTGTCTGCTGGATTTGGGGTTTCTGCAGTGGAGCATGTCCATTCATTCTGGATTGGGCATGGCCTTGTACATCAGGCATACATCACCTCTGACTGTGCAGTATGCTTCTGAATTGGGCTGTGGTTTCTTCAGCCAGGCTGCAGATGTCCAATGTTTGGACCCTTTATCCTGTTGGTGGGGTACATTTGGGGTCTTTCTGACTGCTGCATGTGTAAAGTACGGTACATGTGGACTGGGGCATAGTTGTCACGTACGGGCCTGATATGGGATGGGTATGGGGGCACAGTGACCTCTGTAGCTCTACATGTGCATCCTTTCATATTAAGGTTGGCAATATAGCAGGTCTTCCTGGCCACCTTGGCAATGTGTGTGTCACATGACAGGTTACCATCCACTTGTGTCCCTAGGTCCATGACTACTTCTTCCATACATAATGGCTTGCCACCTATGTCATACTTTGTGTGTGCCTTGTTTGGTATTTGTTGGGACATTCATACTCTGACGTGTCTTCAGAAAGGCTGGCTGGGGTACCTGGGTTTGTGGGTGGGGTCTGTAGCAGGCTTCAAACGGGTACACAGTTTGAGACAGTGTTACTCACCCGTGGATAGTCCATGCTGCTTCTTGCTGTGGTACCAACCTGGGGGTGTGGTTATTCTTGATAATTACTGGTAGCCATACTCCTATTGTCGTGTGATCCATGTTTTGGAGCTGTAGAGCATGGTATGAGGCATAACCTGGTAGTATTAGTGTGCTCTTCTGGGCCTTGCCTAGGTTTCTGTTACAGAACACATATTACCATTCTCCATGCTGTGGTGGGTTTGGTCTGCATGCACCTTGCAGGTTAGACTTCTGGCATTGGGTAGCATTACGTCCAGGTTATTATCCCTTGTGCTATCTATGTTGGTGGGTTTGTGTTTCCAGACTTACCTATTCCAGGCACAGTGGGGGTGACAGCAGCCTTTGCCAGTATCTACACAGCCAGGTGTGCTGGGTGCATGCCATCCCTAGCAGGTGGGGCATCATGTCTTGCTCGGTATGTCAGCCCAGGCTGTCAGCCATGTGTTCCCCCTTGCTAACAGCAATACCTCAGCCAATTATTGTACTTGATCTTGTTGTCTTCATAGTGTGGCATCATGCTTGGTGAGAGTGAGATGTTAGGTTGGGTCTTCATGTTTGCATATACTAGATGGTGTTACATTGCTTAACACATGGCAATCATGCCTCAGGTGGTGCTGCAGGGCTGCCTCTGTCGGATGCACATACTACACTCCCTGTACATGTTTGAGAGCAGGTTATGTCATTTTAGGCATCCCTGTTACTATATGAGTGAGTCAGAGAGGGGTATCATTCCCAGGGTTCCTACTGAGCCAGTGTATGTGCTATGCGTTGCCTCTTTGCCAAGGCCGGAGCATACTGAGCACGCCTCCTTCTGCCTACTGGGGCAGGCTCAGGTTGTTCCTCCTCTGAGTCACGCTCTGCCTATGATGGCCTTGGCAATGGTGGGGGGCTGTTTGGCCCAGCCCTATGCTGGTCCTGCTGCAGCTGTTTTCACAGAATCATATTATGTAGCATAGCACATACCATGACAATTTGGGTACATGTAGTTGGTGAGTACTGCAAGGCTCCACCAGATGTGTCCAGACACCGGAACCGTGACTTGAGCACCCCAAACACACGCTCCATTACATTACGTGTTTGTGCGTGTGCCTCATTATGGCGTTCCTGTTCAGGTGTGTGTGCATTTCTGATGGGTATCATCAGCCATGGCTCCAGTGCATAACCTGCATCCCCCACTAGGTGTCCATGTGGGATGTCCCCATTGGCAAATGTCTGGTACGGCTGTGTCAAATGCCAGATATGGGAATCATTGTAGCTCCCAGGGCAGCCAGCACACACATTCATTATTATGCCCTGGGCATCACACACGACCTGGCAGTTGATGGAGGGGAAGCCCTTGCGGTTAATGTAGGCCCTACCCCGCTCACAGGCTGGTGCTTTGATGCATATGTGCATGCAGTCTATTGCACCCACTACCTCAGGGTATTCCGCTATTTGCTGGAAGAGATGCATATTGCTGGCCAATACCTCATGGGCATTGGGGAAATATACATGATCATCGACATGTGCTGACATGGCATCCAGGAACTGGTGCAGTACCCTGGATGCTGATGCCTGTGATATCCCCATCATATCACCAGTTGGTCTCTGGAAGGTACCTGTTGCTAGTATTCTTAGGCCAACACATACCTTGGTTTCCACTGTGATGGGTTCCCCTCTGTTGGTTCTTTGTGTGAGGCGTGGCCTGCACAGCTCGACAATTTGCTGCAGGAGGTCTCTGTCCACTCTATAGCGCTCCACTATCTCCAGCTCATGTAACCCCTGGTAGGTGACCTTGGGCCTGTACACTCTTCTCCGTCTCCTCACTGTGGGTTGTCTGGCAGCATTTCCATTGTCACAACCCTCAGCAAGTCTCCTATGTCTCCTTATGACAGCTATGGCAGCCCCTAGCATGTTTGGTCTGAGTGCAGCTTTTTCAGTTTTCACTTCTACTAGCTTACTCATGTCTTGCAGTATTTCTTGCGAGAAACATACTGCAATGCTGTTTGCAGTGTTTTAAGTGCTGGGCTGGGCTTGTATTTTGCCTGTGTAATTGCCTACTTCTAATTGTTTTCACCTGCTACCTCTACAGGTATTCCCTGCTAGTTTCCTACTATTTCTCCTGCTTCCTTTTCCTCTCTGTTTCCTCAGGGGGGAACAGCGCGCATACCAGCGAAAACACGCTCACAGTGGCTACCACGTGCGCACACATGCTTACACAGACTAGGATCTGCTTATTCGGATTAAAACGCGTGCACACCAGTGCAAACAGGTTTACAGATCTTTAAACAGGCTCCTACATGCTTACTCTGCCTTACACGCGCGCACTCTGTCTTACTCGCGGCTCCCAGCATGCACACGCACGCATGCACGTACAGCAAGAAACTTTGGTGTTGGCCATAGTGTAAACCTTCCATTTCTTGACTTTCCCATGCTTATCTGTTGACACTCCTCTTTTTCTGCTGTGTGATTGATATGTTTCACATACCACTTTGCTCCAATGAGCTTGCTTTCTTCCTGACAATCCCCCCTGTGATGTCACCTATCTCCTACTCTGTTACTCCCCCTTATCTAACTCTTACACTACACGGACTGTGCTCATTTGCTATGTGACAGTGTGATTCACTATCCTACCATTCATTTACATAGGATTGCCTACTAATGCTTAGTTACATGTCTTACACTCAGCTTCTCCCCTTAGCAACCACTAGACGGTGGCCATGTTGTTTTTGGTCTGCTAGTCCCTGCATTGCAAATCCATGCATTACATAAAACCCACATTTGTGGGTTTCTAACCTTCATTTTTCAGTTTTATATAGCGCAGCCCGTTTGCGCGGGGCTGCTCTGCGTTTAAACATCGCCGATCTCCGAAAAAAAAGAAGTTCTTTTTTTTCATTTTTGCATCAGTTTACCATGCCAATGGCCACATATTTGGCCATTGGCATGCTATCTGTAACATTTGCACACTTTATTTGGAGCTGTCATGGCTCCATTGTGTTATTTGCAGAAATGCACTCAGTTGTCAACTGAGTACATTTCTGCAACTAACACGACTCTTACACGGGTTGGTTTCAGCTTCGTGGATCACTAATCTACCTCATTTGCATGCCTTTCGGCTGCAAGTGGGGTGATTAGCATATCCACACCCTGCCCGTGTAAGAGTCGTTTTAGCTTTCTCTTACATGGGATTTCGGGCTGTTCCTGGATTGGGATGGCTGCATGGAGTCTTACACGGCTCTTAGACTCCGTGCAAGCCATCGTGAATCCTGCCCATAGAGTATATATACATGAATAAATATAAATTAGAAGTGCAATCCCCGCATACTTATCAACTATCCTGATTTTTGCAGAATTTCCAGATTTGTGTCTCATAGTTTTGGTCTGTTCCTCATAAAACGTGCGGTTTTCTGGCCAATCAGTAAGGATTAAAATAATTAAATAATGACATATATTTGAGTTTCAATCTTTATAGCCATCTGAAAATGCATGCTAACACAACTCCTGCTATTCTGACAACTTTCTATGTTTATAAGAGCAATATTTAAAATCTGTCCCTGTTTTTGGACCTTTGTTCCCTTGTTATTGTAGGGTTTCTCCAGATTTCTTGTGCTAAGAGGTTGAGAGGTATGAATACCCAGCAAGATAAAAATTTTCTCATCAATATAAACAAACAGCTCTAAAGGTTATCTAAATCTAAATTTGAAGTAAAAATAGCCTCGTAGGCCAAAAACAGTCACAAGTCTTTCTTCAACTATGTCCACAACTTCAAAGGCAATAAACATCAGTGTGCTAAATTAATTGTAAATGGATGTTTAAACCAAGCTAGAAGATATAGAAAATCTAATGCTCAAATTTAGTTCCAATTTTACTCCCCTTCCCCCCCCCGAGACACTACTCAGGAAATACCCTCAACCATACCTCCCCTAGTTATCACTAGTATATAGGTCTTCAATGTACTCACCAAGGCCTAGAATACTGTGTTAATGTACTTTGATAATATCCCAAGATGCCTCCTTTATAGCATGAAAGATGACCTACAAGGAGCACTAGAATCTCTGTTTAACCATAGCCTCCAGACAGACTTTTTGCCAAGTAAATGGAAGGCTGCAACTGCTATCCTTCTACACAGGGGTGGGGGGGCATCTGCAGACCCAGATAACTACAGACCCATACGTCTAACCGATTTGACCATATGTCAAATCTCCATATGATACCAGTTTGGAAATCTTGTACACATTAGTCCCACTGAATAAAGCCAATGACCACATTATTGCCCACTATAGATCTCTTCAATGTAGCCTGATGACCACAATAACTACTATGCTAATGAGTTCTCCACTTATTAATTCTAGTACAGTAATCCTGGCTAACATTCACTACCCATAACTGGAAATCTTATACAACAAATAAAAAATAATCACTTGCTATTTTTATCTGAACTAACTCCCTAGCTCAAATAGTCCAATTTTCCATCTGGGGTAACAACACTAGACCTTATCTTTACAAATGCTGCCTCTGCCTACAGCCCTACTAATGTAATCCCCTCCTTGATTAAATCTGACCACCAAACTGTCTTCTTCTCCCTCAAAAGTAGCACCACACTGACTAGTAACTATACTATATCCATGCATTATTCCAAAATCAACCTTAATGCCATGTCTGAGGGTATGAAGAATTTCAAAATAACCCTCACCACTGTTGAACAAGTCATTAAGGCTGCTATATATACCCCTGACTTCTAAATTAGTGTATAGAGAATTCCATCCCCATATGTCAAATGTATATTGGGAAATTCAAAAATTGAACCATATGGTGAAACTCCTGAATACACACATTCTCTAATAAGAGGGTAAAAAACAATGTGCTTCATATGTAAGAATATCCATGTTCACCATGAGAAGGAACTTAGGCAGGCCAGTGAAGCCCTGAAGCATAGCATTAGGAAGACTAAGGCATCAGAAAGCAGGTGCCTTGTTCAAGGATAGCCTGAAGGTGACCAACATCTCAAAGCCCTTTTACGGTCTGAGATCTAACTAGTTAAGCAAAGAACAGCAACATGGAATTTGTACATTAAAGTAACCAGTAAGCACTTCCCTGACTTACATAGTCCATCCAACACCAGTAATTCTTTCCTATAAATTGTGCAACTTGCAGATAAGATGTTTACTGAACATATCATATTGTATTCTGCACTCTGTTTATTATATATGCTTATATCCATATTCTGGTTAAAATAAAAGTCTGCTATACCATCTTATCTAAACTATAGCAATAATCTACTAAATAGGCCTGCCTCATTCAATTTAGTACTGTGATTTTCCTTCTAATTACAAAGAGTACCTGCCCATGGGTTGCTAACTTGCAAACTGTAGATTAAATAAGTCACTGAATCTGGTTATACTGTTCCATACATGCATTATGCTGACTTGTTGATTCTTGCACTGTATGGCTGATCACTGCTTACTCCTTACTACCTCTATACTTCATTGTTGTTTATTATAGACTGCATAGAACTAATGCACTGTAACATTGTTGTTTATATACTGCTTAGTACCACCACACCCTTCTGCACTTCATTATGTACTGCATAGAATCATTGCACTGTTACACTGTTCATTATATATTGCTTTGTACCACTACACCTTACTGCAGTTCTTATATACTGCAGAGAACTATTGCACTGTAACACTGTTCTTTATATAATGCTTAGTACCAGTACACCGTATTGCAGTTTATTGAGAACTGCATACAATGACTGCATCATATTGCTATGCCTTACATACTGCTTTGTGCCACTGCACCATACAGCAGTTCATTATGTACTGCATAGAACAACTGCACTGAAACACTGTTCTTTATAAACGGCTTTGTACCACTACACCGTACTGAAGTTCATTAAAAATTGCATACAATTACTGCACCATATTGCTGTTCCTTACATACTGCTTTATACAACTGCACCATACAGCAGTTCATTATGTACTGCATAGAGCAACTGCACTGAAGCACTGTTCTTTATATACTGTTTAGTACCACTACACTGTACTGCAGTTTATTGTGTACTGCATAGAATGACTGCATCATATTGCTGCTCCTTGTATACTGTTCTGTACCACTGCACCATGTTGCAGTTCATTATATACTGCATAGAACCACTGCACTGTAACACTGTTCTTTATGTACTGCTTAATACCACTACACTGTACTGCAGCTTAATGTAAAGTTTATAGAATGACTGCATCCTATTGCTGTTCTTTATATAGGTTCATAGGTTCATAGGTAGGTACTAGGCTATTGTCCCTAGGGCCTATATAAGCCTAGCCAAAAAGGTACCCTGGCTTTCGCCACCCAAGAAAATGATTTTCCTGTGCCCCTGTCGAGCAAAGCCACAGAGGTGTTCCCCGGGGTGAATTTCCTATTTCCCATCCAATCATCAAGATTTTTCTTGAAGAGTGCTAATGAGGAGCTTTGTTTGATATAGATAGGTAGTTTGTTCCAGAGTATGGGAAGTCTCTGGGACAGGAATCTATCCCTCCAGCATGTTCTGTTTATTGTGGTGACAAAGTTTAGGTCCCTAGAGCATGTAGCTCAGAGGGATTGGGATTTCTTTATGTGGAGCATGTCCAATAGCTCTGGGTTTGACATAGTTTTGTATGTTAGGCAGAGATCACTTCTGATTAGGTGATATGCAACAGAGTAAGCTGAAGTTTTTTGAGACGGTCTGCATAGGGCATCTGTTTGAGGCCGGTAATCTTCTTTGTGAGGTATTTCTGCTGCCTTTCCAGTTGTTGTAGATGTCTTGTGAAGTACTTACCAAAAGGGGCGTTGTACTCTATAATGGGTCTAATGAGTGATGAATAGAGGGGAACAATGACCTCTTTTTTCCTGGATGAGAAACATTTTGTGATGAGGTGTGCCATGTAGAAGGATTTCCTGACTACTGTGGTGATGTGATTATCAAAGGAGAGACTACTGTCCACCAGTGTTCCAAGGTCTCTTATCACACTTTCGGTGTTAAGTAGACTATCACCTATGTGGTAGCTCATGGGTATAGAGTTTTTATGAAAGGGGATGACAGTGCACTTTTTGGCATTGAGCTTGAGGCCATGGCTTTGACACCAGGCATCTGTTTCAGTAAGGTCCTTTTGTAGGATGTCCACATCGTTAAGTGTTTCAGTTATGGCTCCTAGTTTGCAGTCATCTGCAAACTTCATTAGCCAAAGACCTTCTGTGTTAGCCTGTACTTCAGAAAAGTAGATACCAAACAGGAGAGGACCCAGGACTAAACTCTGTGGTACTCCACTTGTCACTGGTCTGAAGTCGGATTTGGAGTCTGCTACTTTCACAGTGTGGGTTCTGTCAGTGAGCCAGTTGGCACCCCATCTTGTGACATAGGGATTTATACCTAGTTTAGTGAGTTTATCTATAATTCCAGAGTGGGAGATGGTGTCAAAAGCCTTAACGAGATCTGGATAGGCTGTGTGAATCACCTTACCCTCGTCTATGGCTTTGGTGGCTGCTTCAAAGAAGTCTATCAGGTTTAGGAAACATGATCTGCCTTTTACAAAACCAAACTGGGTGGGGTCCAGAGTTTGGTGATTACCAATGTCTTTGTTTATAAGTTCCATGATGATACGTTCCATGGCCTTGCAGACCAGACTCATTAGGCTAATGGGGCAATAGTTCCCGGGGTCCATGGTGGCTCCCCCTTTGTGGAGTGGGATAACCATCACTGTGCACCGTCCAGTGGGCACAAAGCCTGAGGTGATGCTATGATTGAACATGGGGTGCCAGTTCATTCTGTAGTTCATGTAGAACGCAGCCTGGGATGTTGTCAGGTCCCATGGATGCTGTGTTCTTGGCTTTGGAAAGTGTAGTTTTTACCTGTGCAGCCATGATTACAGAAACTTTGCACTCTTCCAATATAGAGATGGGCCCTTTAGGGGCTGAGAGGGGGGGTAAAGTTAGCACTGAACCTATCAGCCAGGATGTTGGCAATATCAGTTGGTTCTGTATATTTAGTGCCATTGTGCTGTAATTCAGAGCAGATCTGAGTGTTGCCATTGAGATTTTTGGCATAGCTATAGAATGCTTTGTGGTTGTCTTTAGAATCAGTGGCGATTCTGTTTTTGTAACTAGCTTGGGAGGATTTTTGAGGGATCTCAGCTTCTTACTGAGACTGACCAGGGGGTTCCTCCAATCATGGGATATTTCTCTTTTTTGCAACAGTTTCTTTCTTCTGTTGTAGAATTTGTTTATGGCAGAGGACCACCAGATTGGCTTCCTTTTTTGGAGGATAGCATCTTGGTTCTGTTAGGGATAGCGCAAGCCATGCACTTGTGTAAGTGTTTATAAAGTGCATTTGTGTAGAATTCAGCAGTCATACCTCTATTGTCCGTATGCATGGGTGTCATGAAATTTGCCACTTCTGTCTTAAGAAGAGCGAAGTTGGCTTTGGAGAAATTTTTTACAGTGATTTCCCTAATGGGGGTGGGGGCAGGATGTGGATGTCTAGGGTGATTGGCTTGTGGTCGGATCTGAACAACAAGGAATTGACCTCTGGTGTGGAACACCGGTCGCCCATGTTGGTAATGACCAGGTGTTGGATATTGCTGACCCTGGTGAGGGTATGGATAAGTTGATCCAAGGTGTTGGAATTTATGAATTCCAGAAAATGTTCAGGAAAAGAGTTGGTACATGAGTAGTTTTCCCAGTTAATGGTGGGGTAGTTGAAATTGCCCATTATTAGGTTGTTGGATTGTACCCTAATATTTTCCAGTATATCAAGAAATGAGGAGTGGGAATCCTGGGGCATGGTGGGGGATCTGTAGCAAGTTACAATTTGGATTGCAGTCTTGCCCAGAATTAGTTGCACTTGGATAATCTCAGATGCATTATGCTAAGCAACTCGCCTGGAGGCATAGATATTCTTAATGAATATGGACACGCCTCCGCCTTTAGTGTTTCAGTCCAGGTTAGGTGGCCGAAAGGTGTGGTATGAATTATAGCCTGGTAATGCAGGGGTGGTCTCTGGAGCCTTGAACCAAGTCTCTGTCACTGCACAGATGTCGTTGTTCTCCATTTTAAGGACTGCCTTGAGTGAATGCATTTTGAGGTTTAGACTTCTAGCATTGAGTAGCATTACCCTCAGGTTTTGCTTGCTTGTACCTGTTACGGTGGTGAATTTGTCATTTGAACCTTGCCTAAAAAAGGCACTATAGGGGTGCCAAGAGCCTTAGCTAGTATCCGGAATCCCAAGGGCAACAGGTGAAGGCCATCTCTGGCAAAGCATCATGGTCTATCGATCATGTCATCCCAGGCAGACAGATACTGGATCCCCTTAGAATGACACCAGAAGCTTAGCCAGTTGCTGAAGTCAATCATTTTGTCCTTATAATGTGGTATCATTCTGGGTGATGGCAGGATGCTACATAGGGCTAGGGTGATACCTGCCTTGGCTACAAGATCGGAGAGCTCCTCCATGTCTCTTTTTATGTAGTCCAGGGAGGTACATCTCAGGTCATTCACACCAACATGGACAATGACAGAGTCATATTTAAACTTGTTGTGGAATGACCTGAGTGCATGCATTATGTGGCAGATCCTGGCACCTGACAGGCAGCTGACAGTAACTTTCTCCTTGTTTAGCCTGGTGAGTGGAACATCAGTGTGCCTGAATATAGAGTCACCTATGACTAGAGTGTTGGGTACGTTGTTATGCCTTATGGGCTGTGGTTGAGTGGCACACGGAGTTTGTGGGCTATGTGTCATTTAGGTTGTGTTGGGGGTGGAGGTTCTTGTGTTTCTGCTTTGGAGGTCTCTATTGCTTGAGCAGACTTTTATTGAGAGCCTCTGCCAATGTAGGTGTGTGTTTTGTGTTTCTATGTGTCTGTTTTGGTGGGTGTAGATTATGAGGGACTATGTGATGACTGTGGTGTGGTGCAAGTGTTCATTTTCTCCTCTTGACTGTCTAGTCCAGTCTTCGGTGAAGAGAGCTTTGCTTCCTGTTTGGCTATATAAGTGCATCTCTCACAGGTTGCAGTGTTGGGTGGTAGGAGGAGAGGGTTGTCTGTGTACATGAGGCAATTGCTACATTGCCCCAAGATGCTCAGATTCATCAGGTAGACAGGAGAAAACACCGGGAGCTGACCCTTAGACATGCCTGGATAGGTGCTTATTTATTAAGTACTAAAACTGTTTTCCTCTAGACAAGTGAGGAAAGTTGAGTGCTGTAGTAATTTGTAGCTTATTTAGTGCTTACAATGAGTTCTGAACAAGTGCTGAGCTAAAGAAAAACATATTTGAGTGCTAAAACTAAAAAAAACTGGCTAGTTGTAAGGGAAAATTTGAAGAGCAGACTTTATGGTGCCAGGAATAGTTTAACCCTAGCTAACTGACGATGAATAAAGTGCATTTTTTTTTAATATAACAGCAGCAAATGAGCAAACTGATTTAAACAAATTAACCAATTAACCAATAAAAAGCTAAAAACTGAGCCCCATTCCAGTAGTCTTCAATCAGACAAGTTCTAACTGCACACTCCTGCCACTAGGGTGCAGGGAAACCTTCTCCAAAAAAAGATGGTCTGGATTAGTGCTCAAGTTATACAAACAAAGCAAGATTCAGCAGGTCTGCATTTATTCTCTGCTACAGCAACCAAGGTGTACCGATTTCAGAAAAAAAAATTCAAATAAGCAGGCACAATAAACCTTTAACAAGAAACTCCCAGCTCAGAAGGGCAGAATCTACCCTCTCCTCCCACAAGAATGCAGACCACACCTTCTTAATGTAAAATAACTGGCCTGAAGCCCAAGTGCTTAAACCAGAACTAATTCACTTTTAGAATAACAGACACTAAGCCTTCAATCAGCAACTCCCAACTTAGAAGGATGTAAGCTACCTGTCCTGCCACAACAGTGCAGACCACAAACCTTGTTAATGTAAAACAACTGGTCTGAAACCCAAGTGCTTCAACCAAAGGCTTAGAATAACAGTTACAATTTAATCAGGCTACTAATTTGCAGTAATAAATCCAGCAGAATAAATGCAATTAAGTATTTTTAAAACCAAGCAGCAAAATCAAAATAAAGTAATAAAGTAGGAAGAAACACAAATACAGTAAAAGCAGATGAACAAAGTGCAATTTATTTTATATAACAATAGAAAATGAGCAAACTGATTTAAACAAATTACCCAATTAACCAGTAAAGAAGCTCAAAACTGAGCCCTGTTCCAGCATTCTTCAATCAGACAAGTTCTAACTGCACACTCCTGTAACTAGGGTGCAGGGGAACCTTCTCCAAGGGGAACCTTTATATATTGCATTGTACCTCTGCAATGTACTACAAATCTTTATATTCTACATTATCCACTGTTTTTGCATTGTTTTTTTAAAACTACTGATAGTCCTGCTGGTTTGTTTGTTGGTGTTTGCTATATGCTGCACTGATTCCCTGATTGTTGTTTTGACTGCTCCATTGCTGTGCTATTTAATTTTGGTGTTAAATTACTGAAACAAACAGCTGAGCTACTTGGCATTATATTCTTCAAATGAATATATATATAAATATATATATATATATATATATATATATATATATATATATATATATATATTGTACTTTCCCTACTATGGCATTCTGTAACCAAATAACCAAATTCTATGTCTTATTTCTGAATTGTTGTTAGTACTATTACTTTGAGGTTTGGCTGTCCTTGATTAAACTGTTAACCTACATTATTACTGCACTGAGTGCTGGTTGTCTTTGGTTATACTGCTAAAACAGTGTAAGAAATTTCTCTGTGTGGAAGATTTTCCATCCATATATCTCTAATTAATCACTGCATATTAATCAGATCAGACAATAGTAGCAGAAGTAGTGAATTTAAACTAGTCTTAAGTAAAAAGAAAAATAATAAAAATATATAATTTGAAATATTGTACAGAATTACTAAGAATTCGAAAGTAATCCAAGCAGGGCAGGCCATCTGTTTCCAGTCAAAAATCCTTTATTAAGTACACAGACAAGCGATCCAAGTAAAACAAAAATAACAGAGTAATAGTTTCTTCACAAGCTTTCTAAATATATATATATATATATATATATATATATATATATATATATATATATATATATACTTATTATCAGGCAAGGGAGTGGTTTATTGTGCTGTAAAACAAAGTGTTATTGGTGCACATCTTAAATTCACATCCAATCCCCCATCAGTGTAACATTCGAGCTGGTCCTGTCCTACTTAGTAGCTGTCATAATAATATAACCCTTATGTACTTCAAATAAATAAAATGTATAATTAACCAGATTATTAAGTCTGCGATTTTGTCCAAGACAATATACTACATGGCTGGGAAATATATAAACCTTATTCCATTTGGCAATCAAAAAAAAAAAATATATATATATATATATATATATATATATATATGTACATATACACTTTTTATGTAAAAAATCAATTGTAAAAATCATATTTTATTTTCATAACCTATTAACAAAGATTGCTTTCATCCTTCTAGACTTCTTCAGGTCTGTGTATAAGAACTCTAAAAACTATCTACAAAAATATTATTGTATAATTAGTATTGTTATTTCACATCATTTTGAATAAAGTGGAAAAAAAGAGAACAAGAAAAAGAAAACATAATAAGAAAAAAATGTATGATGATGGAAATGCATATGCATGAGGGCATGCTGAATCACACCTAAGGCTAACATGGTCCATGGAAGACAGTAGGGGGCGTGTCCGTAGGGCGAGCCCTGCAAACGGACACGCCCCCAGAAGAGTAAAAGTCCTGAAAGTAAACCCCCACGACAGAGTCCGTATAAATGTGAATAAACACAACACATGCCCCCACAGACTATGAACATAAAATGTATAAATGAACATCTTATATATTTTTTTAAGTTGTAAAGATGTTTGCCCGTGATTGCGCTCATTTGCGTGGGCGTGCCCGTCGCTTAGCCACAGTTAGCAGACAGTGGAAAAGCATATAACAACTAAATATGCAAAGTAAGCCACGAAACAATAGCGGAGAGACGTCAGCTGAAGAGGAGGCAGTCATGGTTCGAGCCCCCACAACATCAATTTTTATTTTTAGTGAAATAAGCACGAAATAAGTCCCTGACATATATGTACATATATAAAATTATATTTTATGTAAAATGTAATGAAATGGGCCATGTATTTTGAAGAAATGTGAGATAAAAAAATAAAAAAAATGTGAGATGTGCCCATAGCTGAGCTACAGTCTAACAAGTTGAGGATATCTGCCTGTAGGTGAGCAGTGGTTTAACAGTTGTAAAATGAGTGCCCGTAGGTGAGCAGTGTTTTAACAGGTGTAGAATGAGTGCCCGTAGGTGAGCAGTGTTTTAACAGGTGTAGAATGAGTGCCCAGGATTGAGCAGCATTTTAACAAGCTGAAACTGTGTGCCCATAGCTGAGATGAGCGTAATATGCCTGCTGACAGCCAAACCACGCGTAAACCGGCGTGACCCATTTGCGCAGAGCTGTGCACCACGCCAACAAGCTAACCGACGGGCAATGTTGAGCAAGCTGTATCAAAACTGCCTTTACACAGACACACCTCCTAGCCTGTGTAGACAGTCATAAAATATAAAAAACAATGGCCAGGTTTGAACCCAGGATACCATGCACCATAGTCAAAGTACTGAACCACTAAGCCATGACAGTTGCACTTAGAAATGCAGTAATAGCATATATATATAGGAATGAATAGAAAGAGGAGCATGACAAAGCAGGTTTTGTAAAGCTGATACAATTCCAAAATGGCCAATCACAGATAAGTGGGGGAAAAATGGCGTATATAAGCTCCATAGGCGGGAATACACAGCATAACCGATTGTAGAACCGACTTGCAGCCAGGATGTCAGATGTAGGTGAGGGTAGTTGCTTCCGAGCATAGAGGTGAGGCATTGAGGAGTCCAAATATATGGTTTGGCTCCTCGTCCATAATCATGAGGCCCAACTCCTGCAGGGCCAGGTCCTGTGGGGAGCATATAGGGCTGAGGCGTGGGACCGGTTGGCTCAAGATTTCACCAGTGCCACAGGAATACCAAGGACTGGTGAGCAGGTCCGTCACCACCATGCGGACCTGAAGAGATGGAAGCAGGACCAACTGAACCATTGGATCCAGGAGGCCCGGCAAATGCCCAACGCCCCACTACTGGGTAAGTTACATGTAATTATTTATGTAAGAAATTAACCTAGCTGATATTATGGAGATGTGTATTCCAATATTACTTTATTTATATTATAGCTGCAGGTGTCCGTTCTGCGAACCGTCAAGCCTATGGTGATAGGCTGGTGCGGTTGCACCACCAGGCAGGTCAGTAATTCTCTCCCTGTAACTGTAAATAAATATATAAGTATGACAGTTAGCAAAAGGGTGCAGTGTAGTCACTAATTAATAAAATGTCCAAGTAACAGTGTAAGAGGGTTTGCAAGTATTGCTTGATTACAAAAGTGTGATGCAGCCTGTAATCCAAACATAAAAATGAAACAAGTCTGAAATAAAGATGTCCCACCTGTAATATAATAGTACATAACCTGCAGCAGGCTGAAAAGTACAGCTGCAGAAGCTGAGTAAAACACGTGTGAAATATATCCCGGTTGAAATACAGAAACATGACAGAAGTGAGACTGTTGGAAAGGATTGTTATAACTACAGGTAAAACATGTCAATAAAGCCTAGAATTAAGTACCATCCTGAACTGTAAAAATAAAACAAGTGAGAGAGCGTGAGGAAGAGGTATGAATCCACCAATAAAGTAGTAATAACTCCTGAATAAAGTACACTGCAGTCAGTACAGAATGAAATGAATGTGACAGGCAGAACCAAACAGTAACTTGTGCTGAAAATGGTACTTCAGCTGGAATGCGTGTCCCAAAATCTGGATATGTTGCTCTCAGTCTGCAATATGCAGATAGTATGGTTGTCTGAAATACCAAACATCCACAGTTGTCTATAGCTATATAAAGCAAATGTAGCAGGATGATGTAGCTGAACAGAGCCAGATATGAATGTGTATGAATAAAAATGAAATGATGTAGCAGTAATATTCCTATCACCAACCTGAAGTAGTTATCACATAGGAAACTGTAGGCAGAACTGTAGTGTATATATATCTGCAGCTAGTAGAAATGTACAGCATATGTACTGGTATTTGAAGTTGTTAATTAAATTTTCTTCACTCTACCCTATAACCACATATAATCCATTCCATGTGAAACTGGTATGCGCAATCACAATTAACACCCCTGGACATTTGTCCTGTTGGTTCATACATATTTGCATGTATGTAGATGCATCTGCCCTGTTCATACATCCAAACCTGATGGCCTGTTGCCATCAATCAACCCTGCATGTTGTTGGATTGTGTATTGCTGTTCAAATTATGTATGTGTTATGCTTGCTGTTCAATGGCTTGAATATATGGGTGTTTGGTTAATGGGAATACTAATGCATGAGAGAGAGAGAGAGAGAGATGTGGGTTCGGTGATGTAGCTGCTGTTGTGTACTACCTATGAGCATATTGGAGGGTTTCTGGCCAGGGTTCTAACATAACTGAAGAAGGCCTTGTGGTTATCTGTAGTGTCCCTGGTGATTTCCCTCCCAAAGCTGCCCATGGATGTTTGTATGTGAGAACATAGCTCTTTACTAGTGCTGATCAGACATGCCTTCCCTCTATGGAATTATGCTGTGTCTTGCAGTAGCTTCCATCTTTTGTTATACAATCTGTGTATGGCTGAGGTCCACCAGACAGGATGCTTTCCCATTGTGGAGAGTGCCTTGGTCTTATATGGGATTGCATGATCCATGCATTCTCGGAGATGTCCGTAGAAATCATTTGTGAAGGAGCCAGCATTGTGGGTTGTGGCTTCCACTGGCCCAGTGGGCTTAAAGGATACCATCTCAGTCTTAAGAAGTGTAAAGTTTGCGTTTGAAATGTTATTCACTGTAGTCATTTGTGCTGGTGGTGGAGGTGGGATATGTATATCCAGGGCGATTAGTTTGTGGTCAGATCACAGTAGTTAATGATGTTCCCCATACAGTACCTCGATACAAACCCCCAGAGTGAGGAGGTGCTTTAGACCTGAATCAGTGTGCTGACTGCTGGGGTTTGGTAAAATGTTATATGGAGTGTGCCATGTACTGTTGCGCAGTTGTTGGCTGAGCACTGATAGGCCATTTACATGTGTATCCACCAATAGACAGACAGATGCTATATATGGGAGATATGTTGTATCACAACAGTCGAGTAGCATGTGTAGTATGTGTGCCAAATTCTGCTGACATATTTTGCTGATATCATTTTATTTTCTTTTTCAGGACCATGGTTCACCAGTGCAATCTGGCATACTCTGCAGCCGAGGATGAGGAAATACACCAGAGCCTGGTGCAGGATTTTGCAATACTCTTTTCCCGCACCAGCCAGAATCAGCTGGAGAGGGCTGCACTGTGGCAAGACCTGGTCCATCGGGTAAATGACATAGGCACGCATAATAGGACATATGAGCAGATACAACATCACTGCAGTGATTTAAACAGAAATGTCCATCAGCGTGCGTCGGATATCCACAAGCAACAGGTTGCCACAGGTGGTGGGGTGGCTACACATCCCCCACTCACCAGACTGGAGGGACTACTCCTAAGTGTTTTGGCTCCAGCCCAACAACAACAACAGCAGCAGACCTGAATTATGATGGAGACGGGAGCCACACAGCACCATGACTACGAGCGTGCAGGTAATATGCCATATGTATAGTTGACTGTTGTGTACACTGGTAGTTAATGCATGTGTGAGGTGTGTCCTTGGTTTGTAGCTGTCATCATAGTATTTAATGTGCAAGTGTGATATTCTCAATATCAGCAGCTGACCTGTGAAAGGCAACTGTTGTACCACTGACCTGTATCATACTCAGTAACAATGGCACAGTTGTGCCCACTGACATTAATTTCCTCACTTCTGCAGGTTCCTCCGGTGTAACAGCAATGCAGCCTATCCATGCTGGTGAGTGTATATTAACAATATCTTTAATAGTCTTGATAGTAATAGTAATATTAGGCTCAATCAGTAGTGCTCTGTGTATGCATGCAGGTGTGTCTGTCTCTGCATGTTGATATCTCGCATACTGAGTAGTGTGCAAGTGTGCATCTGTGTGCATGTGTGCATCTGTGTGCATGTGTGCATCTGTGTACCTGTGTGCATGTGTGCATGTGCACATGTGTGCATGTGCGCATGCGTGCATTTGTGCATGTGCGCATGTGTGCATGTGCGCATATGCGCATGTGTGCATATGTGCATGTGTGCATCACTGGTAACATTGTGTAGACATTGTAAACTGTGTTTCCTGTTTCCCTCCCACAGGTTCTGGTGCTGCTCTGGTGTCATGCAGCAGGGAACCTGAATCAGGTGCCATGGGTAGTGATAATGATGATATCTGTGTAATGGCACAGGAAGGTGTGCCAGGGTCCGTCATTGGTCAGCCAATTGACAGTACACAGCTGTCAACCCCATCAATGCACACAGTCATCCTGCCAATACATCCTTTGTCACCAATGTCCCTAGGTGATGGACGGGATACAGTGGGCATTGACCAGGGTAATGTGGTATCTGTGGCACATGCTTCCCCACACAGCAGCCATGGGCATGGCCCTGAGATGGTACCACACAGACAGATGTCCAGGGGTTCTCGTGGGAGCATCAGTGGGTGTACTGCCCCTGTCAGACATGCCCACAGAGGTCTTACAACCTCAGCTATGTTTCGGGCTGTCATGCAGGCACAGTCAAGTATGGAATAGTACACCAGACAGGGTCTGAGGGAGCTGACAGCATGTCGCACAGCCATGAGTAACAGTATGCGTGACATTGCAGCTGCCATCCGTAATTTCACCGATGTCATAGACAGACGTTGTGTGGACATATTAGATCAGTTCCACAACTACATGTCCATGAGCCAGGGCAATGGTGGACGGTTGAGGCGTCGACGTGGGCGTATGCCAGCAACAGCAGTAGCTGGCAGTCATCGCGGATGACAACAGGGCCACGGCTGCCCCCATAGTGCCAGCAGCAGCAATGCTGGGTCTGTGCTGTCATCAGACCACCCCAGGAGACCACGTGCACGTGGCTCTGGACAGGCCCAACAGGGATCTGTGTCCAGTCAATGAACACCTGCTTCTGATGACAATAACCAGTCTGGATTAGTACCGGATATGGTCCGTAGCACCCCTGCAAGGCACAGGTACCGTGTCTGTGGCCAGACACACTGATCTGTATGACCTGGCAGGTGCAGTCTGTGGCTGTCCACAAACACCAGTATATGGCATCCATGAGGTGGAACTGTGTGCATCCATACACACATGCAAATTGACAACACCTAGGGCTACCGCATACATGCACACACTGCATCAACATTGCCCCACCTTGTACTGCTGTCCCTCAACAACACACATACACATACATGTCAATTGATGGTATCAGTGGCAGACTCAGGCATACCAAGTTCACACCCTGTGCATATGATGAAACTGTGCCACCTCCTGCAATCTGTAAAATCAGTGCAGGTACAGGTTAACATGTTGCTGATGCACAGGGTGACTACATAGATGTGTAGTAATAGTATCATGTTGTTAACAGTACAGTGTGCTGATATAATTGTAGGTATATCCCAGCATGCCTGATGCAGTAAGGGTATGAGTGTCTTGTACTGTTTTCTACACCCATGGTAAGTACCAGAGTGTATCATCTGCACATGTTTGCATACTGGTGGTAAGGATGTCAACAGAAGGCCACATACATAGGTAGCACAGGGGATAAGGTAATGAAAGTATTGATAAGCAATGATGGACATGTAAACTGAAAGTGGCATGTTGCCCACACTGGACTCTGCAATGCGGATGTTTGAGGATGTTGATATGTGTGCAGTATTACACAACTGGTACAGGACACACAGGAGCACCCTAGCACTGCAAGCTCACACCTCATACCATGCTAGACAGTCCCAACACACAAAACTAACTTTCACAGGAGGAAGAGTCCCCATAAATGTCAGGGATACTGTGTTGGCAGGACAGGTAGCATACATCCTACTAAGCATGGAACCACTGAGTGAAGGCTCAGGGTCTGTTATTTGACATGTGTATTAGTGCAGGTATGAGCACCTGGGTTTCCGTCCGGTTATTGTACATCCTGATGGTACATGGTCTGTACACTTGTGTGCACTGAGACTGGACCCTGGCCATCTGACCTGTGTATTTCCATGTACATGTGTATAGTGCCTGCATATTTGCACTGTTACCTACTGGAAGTGGTACAGCTTGTTTGATGTACAATGGACTACATGCAGCCCTGCTTACTGTAGCTTTGTTTGCATGCATGTTTGCTTGCAGTTACCCTGGAACACTGATTCCACCTGCAATGCAGATTTACGGAGCTTCTGTGAATTCCTAGTGACATCTGCATAGCTTACTATACGTATGTCCATGTCTCACTTGACAGAACGTCACTGTTTGTCCTGTTCGCTTGTATGTTGCCTGTGACACATTGCGTATGACTTACCTGGCATTTGACCACTCATATATGCCAGCACTAACTAATCACAGGCACTACACCCTCACATACTCACCTTCTGTACCTAGTTCCCCATTGGCCCTATGTGCTGTTAATCACCATGGCAATCACAATACTATGGTAGCATCTGCAAAGGTCACTTGTCAGTCTCCTCTATGGTACAGTTGTGGAATATGTGAGTCATGTGGCAATGTCACAGCTGCCACATGTACACAGTCATCCCTCTCCCCTACCCATGAACGTACAACACATGTGTGAGATGCAACCACATAGCCAAACTGGGGACTAAGCATTCAGAACCCAGTACTGGCATAATCTGTCAGGTGGCATGAAATACTACAGTGACTACAATACCAGTCTGATGTAGACCTACAATGACAGCAATCCAAACACATGAACACACTGGGGCATTCTTGGAGCCTCAGAATAGCATCCTGCCTGAGCAGCAGACACCTCTGCAGCTGGCACACAGGCATACATTAAGCCGGAACACAGCACATGCAACACATAGCACACAAATCCTGTGTGCCACACAGTCACAGCCTGTACGGCTAAACAACACACCTGCTACAGTTGTGTTGGGTACCTTTATTGTCCAGTACAGTGAGATCCTGCTCACCAGGCTGGACAAGGTGAAGGTCACAGTGATATGCCCGTGGGGCACTATGATCCACCATATAACACAAGCATACAGGTCAGTCAGAGGCATGGACACATATGACTCAGTCATTGTCCGTGCCACTATGGCTGACCTGTGATGTACCTCCCTGGACTACATGATAGGGAACATAGAAGGGCTCTCTGAGCATGTGGCACAGGCTGGTATGACCCTGACCTTGGTTGGCATCATACCCTCACCAAGAATGCTGAAGTATTACTGAATGCTGATGAATTACTATAGCTACAACACCCTAGCGAATTACTGGGCATCTGTTCTGCACCTGCAGTATTTACAGGGTGCTGACATCATTATTTATAGAGGTATGTACATCTATTTCTACCTGTCAGGTGGGGGATAGCATATATATGCATTTGCAGCCACCTACTTCAGGGTCAGATATGCACATCAGCACTGGCAGGTTATGTTTTATACCATGCTTCATGACCACAGGACCTGTAACACACAACACAACAAGTTCAGACCACCCCTCCTACATCCAGGACACACACTTTGCTTCCCTGGGAACAGTGCCAAGATATGAAGGTGTTCACATACACCATTCCAGTTGTTAACGTCAGGTACAGGTAAATTGTGTGTGGGAACTATTCAGGCCTCTACAACATTACCCTACAGCCACTACAATTTGTGTGTCCATGTGCTATGGCAGGACCACTCACCACAGCCACAAGGGGGAATACATATTGCACCTGACCATCTGCAACAAGGTTACTCACTGTTCCACACCAGAGGTAGACCACCATTGTTAATATCTGACCATACCCACCTTTCCCTGGACATCCATATATCATCCCCACCCCCAGGCAAGGTTGTCACTGCAAACAAAGTGTATTTATCAAAAGCAGACTTTGCACTTGTGAAGACTGGGGTGGAAGACTTCAAAGGACCCATGCTGGGGGAGTATACAAGCCACTCTGCATAATCCTTGACAATTGCATTCTATGAGCATGTGGAAGGTTTGCATTGATCATGCTATCCCAAATATACCCATGACTCCTCCACAACAGGACACCTGTCAGGTGTACACCAGCCCAACAGATGGAGTGAGCTAATACATTGCAGAGCAGTAGCCCACAGAGGGAGGACATCTCTGAACAGTAGTGGCACGACACTTCAATCCCTCATAATGATCACGACAAAGTGTTGACAGTGAAATTGCCCAGACATTGCAGATAAGGCTCCCCTCAGTCTGTTATTGACGCCCACTTACTGTTAGAGGTCCTCACCAGCCCTCTTCCAGCAAACACCAGCCACATGGATGTGGCATAGCAAACTCAACCCCTGGGATCTCCACTGTGTCCCTGCTTGACGGAGGCACAGCACACTAGCCTCAAACGGTGCCTTATGTGACCTACTTTACAGTGGCACAGTAGCCTACTGTACTGGGGAGGCAGACGCCAAGCACACTCTGGCTAAGCTTTCATTCCCTAGGGCAAACAGCCTAGTATTGACCTCTACACCCATATGTTTAATTGTCAGATGCACAATATTTGTTGCTGATAGACTGTTTGCAGGTCTTTATTGCCATAGCATTCCCTGTTTCTATGAACAACTTGTGTATCTGTGGAAGATGTTTGAATATGAGAGGGATCCACTATATCACTTATGTCTCTGTAGTCATTTAACTTTGTGCACTGGGCAGATTTCTGTAATGTGGTTGGTTCCTGGAATAACACGTACAAATACCAGATATGTGTGGCCAACTGCTAAACTGAGATATGGCCTAAGTGTGTGAGCATGCCCAGTTCAGGATTTCCATGGCATGTTGTCTGACATATGTCTCATTTATCAAAGTGTGCGAGCATGCCCAGTGTGAGCTTTCCATATGTTGAAATCTGCAGCCCACCACATTTGTGGATGAGTGTGAACTTCAACAGTATCTCACGTTTATGGTTGTGTGTTGGGAGTCATGTTGTGTACTTACTGGCCAACTGCTTTGTGTCTGAACCCAACAGGGATTATACTGTGCCTGCAGGGTTTGCATGGGATACTTTGCATACAGTTGTCAACATCCTTTCATACTGACCAAACACTGTAGTACCGTATAGTGTACTGGTTCAGTACTTTCACTGTGGTGGACAGTATCCTGGGCTTTAGTCCTATCACTGCTTTAAATTTTCATAGTGAGCACAACAGACTGGTTAGGGGCAAGTTGTGCACATATGACCATGTTGCATTATGTTCAGATATGGACTACGTAAACCAGGCTTGTCCAACATTGGTAGTGTATTCCACAACATAGGTGGACATTGGCAAACACTAGCGATGTGCACTAGGCCATTTCTAATGCTAGTCAGAGGGTGTGTTTGTCCTTCGACACACATTGTGACTAGAATTTGCCATGACATATGTCATGGTTAGTATACTGTGCCTCCGTCTACCCATGACATAACAGTGATACCCAGGGTAAACCTACCATCTCCCATCCACTCATCAAGATTCCTGTTGAGGAGAGTCAATGAGTGACTCTCTGGCTAACCTGTACTGGGAGTTTACTCAAGAATGGTGGTGGCTTCTGTGTTATGGATCAATCAGTACAGCATGTCCTATGTATGTCAGTGCTGGGGTTCAGGTCTCTCATGTGCATAGCTCACTGCCATTCAGATTGTACAAGGTGCATCATGTTCATTGATTCCAGCTTGGACATGGCTTTATACATCAGTCACAGCTTGCCTCTTGGCAGGCAGTATGGCACTGTGTGGAGCTGCAGTTTGTTTAATCAGGCAACACATGGCATCTGTTCAAGCTCTTTGATACTCCTGGTGAGGTACTTTTGGGGTCTTTCTGGTTGAATGAGGTGTCTGCTAAGGTACATCCCACTGTGGCCATTGTACTCAGTTGTGAGGCTGATGAAGGATGACTGCAGAGCCACAATGACCTCCCCTGATCTAGATCTGACTACCTTCATGATTAGGTGGGTATATGGTATGTTTCTGTAACCACTACAGCCACATGCTTGTCCAGTGCAAGATATCTATCAACTTGTGTCCCTAGGTCTCTTATTACATCTTAAGTACTTAATGGGTTAACACCTATGTGGTAATTGGTGGGCACTTACTGTATATCCACAGGGGTTGACTATACACTTTTCTGCAATTAGCTTGCTGACATGGCTATGGCACCAATTGTCTGTTTCTATGTGGCCCTTTTGTGGGATGCTTGTGTCAGCTGGAGGGTCAGATATGGTGGCCAGTTTGTAGTCCTCTGCAAACTTGTTCAGACACAGTCCTTCCATGTTGGCCTGTACCTATGGGACATATATACCAAGCAAGGGAGGTCCCAGGACCGAGCCTTGTGGGATGCCAGTTGTATCTGGTTTGTAGTCTGACATGGCTGCAGCATTTCTGACCATGTCAGTTCTGTCCTTGGGCTGGTTTGCAACCCCTATACTGACATAGGGGTTTATATTTAAGCTGGTGAGCTTATCTATAATGAACACGTGGGGTATTGTATGGAAGCCTTTTACAAGGTCCAGCTAGGCTGTGTGGACCACATTCCCCTCATCAATGGCCTTAATTACTTTTTCAAATGAGTCAGACATGTTTAAGGGGCAGGATCTGCACTTAAGAAAGCCACACTGGGTAGGGTCCAGTGTCAGTAGGCCCCCCAATATCTTTATGTCTGAGGTACATGCTGATCCTTTCTATAGCTTTGCAGACCAAGCTTGTCAGGATTCTGGGGTGGTAGTTTGCAGTATCCATTCAGGGAACACCTCTGTGGAGAAGGACCACTGTTGTTGTACACTGCTCTTTGGGCACATATCCTGTGGTAAGGCTGACATTGAGCAGTAGTGTTATTTGGCGTTCCATTCTTCTTGGAGTCCATGTTGGACTCAGGCCAGGACACCATCTCGTACCATTGATGCTGTGTGTTTTGCTTTGTAGATGCTGTTTGTTACCTCAGCATCTGCAATGTCAGGGGGCCAGCACTCTGCTGGGATAGATATTTGGCATTTTGGGGGGGGGGGGGTTGCACTGCACCTGTCAGGTTGGATGTTGGCAATGTGTGTGTGTTTGGTATATTGTTTGTAATATTTGAGTGAATTCCCAACAAGGTTCCTACCATCAGTTAAGAAAGCCTTGTGACTATCCTTAGTGTCCTGTACAATTTGTATCTTCATAGGTTCATAGGTTCATACTAGGCTATCTGCCCTAGGGCATTTATAAGCCTAGCCAGAGTGTGTGTGGCTTTTGCCACCCCTTGCTATGTGAATATTTTGGCCATTTAGGATTTACTTTACTGTGCCTCTGTCTGGACGTGACACAGTGAAGACCCCCAATGTACATCTACGATCACGCATCCACTTGGCAAGATTCCTGTTGAAGAGAGTCAGTGAGGGGCTCTGCCTAACATGGAGTGGGATTCCGTTTCAGGGTGTAGGGAGCCTCTAGGTTATGTATCTGTCCCTCCAGCACATCCTATTTCATTATGTGTTGAGGTTGACATCTCTCGCTCTTACAGCTCTGATGGATTTGGGTTTTCTGGGGTGGAGCATGTCCATTAATCATGTGTTGGACATGGCCTTGTACAACAGGCATACAATGCCTCTGCGTAGGCAGTATGTCCCTACATACAGCTAGGGTGTCTACAGCCAGGCAGCAGATGACATATATTTGAGACCCTTTATCCTCTTGGTGAGGTACCTTTGAGGTCTTTCTAACTGCTGCAGGTGTCGGGTAAGGTACATCCCAAATGACGCATTGTACTAAATTATGGGCCTGATAAGAGAACAGTATAGGGACACAATGACCTCTGTTGATGTAGATGTGAATCCTTTCATGTTAAGGTGGCCAATATAGAAGGTCTTCCTAGCCATATTGGCAATGTGAGTGTCACATGACAGGTTACTGTCAACTTGTGTCCCTAGGTCCCTAATTACTCCTTCCATACGTAATGGATTACCACCTATGTGGTAATTTGTGAGTACCTTGTTTGGTATTTGGTGAGACATTCATACTGTCCAGTGTCTTCAGGAAGGCTGAGTGGGGTTCCTGTGTGTGAGAGTGTGGTCTGTAGCATGCTACAGACTGTACAGCAGTTTTGCCTACGGTTAGTTGCACATGGGTGGTCTCCGATGCTTCGTGAATTGTCAGTTACCTGGACGTGTGGGTATCTTTGCTGAATATGGATACTCCCCCTCCTTTTATGGTTTGGTCCAGGATTTGGGGCCATAACACATGATAAGAGGTATAACCTGGTAGTGCTGGTGTGATCTCAGGAGCCTTGCTGCAGGTTTCTGTCACTGCACGGACATCAATGTTCCCCATACTGTGGAGGGCCTCGGGAGTATGCATGTTGAGGTTTAGACGTCTGGCATTGGGCAGCATTACCCTTATGTTTCTTTCCACTTATGTTTTCTGGGGAGGTGGGTTAGTCTTTTCAGCCTTGCCTACCAAAGGCTCTATGGAGGTGGCAAGAGCCTTAGCCAATATCCAGATGCCCAGGGGTAACAGGTGCAAGCCATCCCTGGCAAAGCAGTGTGGCTTGTCAAGCATGACATCCCAAGCAGACAGACATTGGATCCCCTTGGAATGACACCAGTAATTGTGCCACTTGTTAAAGCTGATCATTCTGTATTTCTACTGTGGCATAATTCTTGGTGAGGGTAGGATGCTGCACAAGGTTAGTGTCATACTGGCCTGGACTACATAATCGGAAAGCTCATCTATGTCTCTTTTCATGTAGTCCGGGGAGGTACGTCTCAGGTCATTCACACCAGCATGGACAATGACTGCATCATATTTGTACTTGCTTTGGGGTGACCTGCGTACTTGTGTTATGTGGCGTATTGTAGCAGCCTACAGGCAGCTTACTGTACCCTTTCCCTTGTTCAGTCTGGTGAGCGGGACAGCAGTGTGTCTGACTATGGAGTCACCTATTACAACTGTATCAGGCATGTTGTTTCTCCTTCTGGCCTGTGACTGTTTGGCACACCAGCTTTGTGTACTATGTGTTGCATGTGCTATATTTGGAGGTAGTGGTTGCTTGGGTGTCTGCTTTGGAGGCCTCTGTTGATGTGGTGTGTTAGTAATTAGAGCCTCCGGGAATGTTTTTCTGTATTTATGTCTTTGGTTTGCAGTTGTGATAGGTCTATGTGAGACTGGGTTTGTGCTGTGTGTGGTTATCTTCTCCTCCTGACTAGTTTTGACAGTACTGAGTTGAGAGAGCTCAGCCTCCAGTTTGGATAAATGGTTGCATCTCTCACATATATTTGTATTTCTTGAGGGGAGGAGAGGGTTGTCTGTGTACATGGGGCAGGTGTAACATTGCCTCAAGATTCACAGATTCAACTTGTTGTAGATGGCCTTAGTGGATTGTATGAGTGGACATATTTTATTGCCATAATACTGATCAGAGATTACTTCCCTTTTTAGGATTGCTCTATCATGTAGTAGCTTCCTCATTCTCTTGCATGGTTTGGTAATGGCTGGGGTCCACCATGCCAGATGCCTGTGTGTATGGCATTGTGTCTTGGTTTTATTTGGGATTGCATAAACCATGCATTCCTGGCAGTGTTCATGGAATGCCAGTATAACGGGTTCTGAGGTGTGGCCCATATTTTGCACATGCACAGGGCCTTTAATGGATTTCACATCAGTTTGGAGGAGTGCAACATTTGCTATACACATGTTTTTTGCTGTGGTTTTCTGGCCAGGGACTCTGGTCAGGATGTGTATATCCGGTGTGATTACTCTATGGTCTGATCTTACCAGTGAGTGATACATTTCTCATCTTGCCATCCAGTACCCATATTGCTGATTATCACATCCAGTATGCTTACCCCTCTTGTGGGAGTGGTATGTTGTTCCTGAGCATTTTGGTTTATGGATTCTAGGAACCTTTGTCCTAGGGTGTTGGAGCTAGAATAATGCTCCCAGTCTATAATTGGGTATTTTCAGTCACCCAATATAATGTGGTTTGGAGAGCTTGATATATTCATGTATTCCAACATAGGCCAAGTGCAGTTCCTGGTGTTAGGATGGTAGTCTGTAGCAGGCTATAAACTGGGAGGCAGTTTTAGCTACTGTTACTTGACCATGGCTAGTCCATGCTGCTTCTTGTTGTGGTACCAACATGGGGGTGTGGTTATCCTTGACAATTATTGCTAGTCACCCTCCTTTTGTAGCTTGTTCCATGTTTTGGGACTGTACAGCACAGTATGAGGTGTAACCTGGTAGTGTTAGGGTGCTGTTGTGAACCTTGACCCAGTTTTCCGTTACAGAACAGATATCAACATTATCCATGCTGGGGGAGTTTAGACTGCATGCATCTTGCTGTTTAGACTTCTGGCATTGGGTAGCAATACATCTAGGTTCTTATCCCTTGTGATACCTTGGAGGTGGGTTTGTGTTTTGTGCCTTACCTATTCAAGGCATGCTGGGGGTAACAACAGCCTTTGCCAGTATCCATAAGGCCAGGACTGATAGGTGCATGCCACCCCTAGCAGGTGGAGCATCATGTCGTGCTCAGCATGTCATCCCAGGCTGGCACACATTGGATCCCCTTTGACTAACAGCAATACTTCAGCCAATTATTGCAATTGATCATCTCATCTTCATATTGTGGCATCATGCTTGGTGAGGGTAGGATTTTAGTCAGGGTCATCAAGTTTGCATATACTACATGGTGTTACATTGCTTAACACATGGCAAGCATGCCTCAGGTGGTGCTGCAGGGCTGCCTATGTTGGATGTACATACTACACTCCCTGTACATGTTTGAAAGCAGGTTGTGTCAATTTAGGCATCCCTTTTACTATATGTGTGAGTTGGAGAGAGGTATCATTTCCAGGGTCCCTACTGAGCCAGTGTATGTGCTATGCGTTGCCGCTTTGCCAAGGCATACTGGGCACGCCTCCTTCTGCCTACTGGGGCAGGCTCAGGTTGTTCCTCCTCTGAGTCACGCTCTGCCTGTGATTGACTTGGCAATGGTGGGGGGCTGTTTGGCCAAGCCCTCTGGTGATCCTGCTACAGCTGTTTTCACAGAATCATATTATGTAGCATAGCACATACCATGACAATTTGGGTACATGTAGTTGGTGAGTACTGCAAGGATCCACCAGATGTATCCAGACACCGGAACCGTGACTTGAGTAGTCCAAACACACGCTCGATTACATTTCGTGTTTGTGCGTGTGCCTCATTATGGCGTTCCTGTTCAGGTGTGTGTGCATTTCTGATGGGTGTCATCAGCCACGGCTCCAGTGCATATCCAGCATCCCCTACTAAGTGACCATGTGGGATGTCCCCACTAGCAAATGTCTGGTACAGCTGCATCAGATGCCAGATATGGGAATCATGGTAGCTTCCAGGGCAGCCAGCACACACATTCATTATTATGCCCTGGGCATCACACCCGACCTGGCAGTTGATGGAGGGGAAGCCCTTGCAGTTAATGTAGGTCCTACCCCGCTCACCGGCTAGTGCTTTGATGCATATGTGCGTGCAGTCTATTGCACCCACTACCTCAGGGTATTCCGCTATTTGCTGGAAGAGACGCATATTGCTGGCCAATACCTCACAGGCATTGGGGAAATATACATGATCACCGACATGTGCTGACATGGCATCCAGGAACTGGTGCAGTACCCTGGAGGCTGATGCCTGTGATATCCCCATCATATCACCAGTTGGTCTCTGGAAGGTACCTGTTGCTAGTATTCTTAGGCCAACACATACCTTGGTTTCCACTGGGATGGGTTCCCCTCTGTTGGTTCTGTGTGTGAGACGTGGCCTGCACAGCTCAACAATTTGCTGCAGGAGGTCTCTGTCCACTCTGTAGAGCTCCAATATCTCCAGCTCATTTAACCCCTGGTAGGTGACCCTGGGCCTGTACACTCTTCTCTGTCTCCTCACTCTGGGTTGTCTGGCAGCATTTGCATTGTCACCACCCTCAGCAAGTCACCTATGTCTCCTTATGACAGCTATGGCAGCCCCTAGCATTTCTGCTCTGAGTGAAGCTTTTTCAGTTTTCACTTCTAATAGCTTACTCCTGTCTTGCAGTGTCTCTTGAGAGAAACATCCTGCACTGCTGTTTGCAGAGTTTGAAGTGCTGGGCTGGGCTAGTATTCTGCCTGTGTAATTGCCTGCTTCTAATTGTTTTCACCTGTTAGCTCCAGCAGTATTCCCTGCTAGCTTCCTACTATTTCTGTTGCTTCCTTTTTCCTTTCTGTTTCCTCAGGGGGGAGCAACACGCATACCAGTGGAAACACGCTCACAGTGGCTTATACGCATGCACACATGCTTACACAGTTCAGAATCTACTTATTCGGGTTAAAACACGTGCACACCAGTGCAAACAGTCTTACAAGTCTGCCAACAGGCTCCCACATGCCCAGTCTGCCTTACACGCGTGCACACTGCCCTACTCGCGCCTCCTGGCATGCACATGTGTGCATGCACGCCCAGCAAGAAACTTTGGTGTTGGCTACATTGTACAACTTCCATTTCTTGACTTTCCCATGCTTATCTTGTGGCACTCCTCTTTCCATGATATGTGTCTGACATCTGTCACGTAACACTGTCCTCCAATGAACTGCATTTCCTTCTGCCATTCCCCCCTGTGATGTCACCTATCTCCTACTCTGTTCCTCCCCCTTATGTAACTCTTACACTACTCGGAATGTGCTCATTTGCTATGTGACAGTGGGATTCAGTATCCTAACACTCATTTACATAAGATTGCTTACTAATGCTTAGTTACATGTCTTAGACTCAGCTTCCTCCCTTAGCAACCACTAAACGGTGGCCATGTTGTTTTTGGTCTGCTGGTCCCTGCATTGTAAATCAATGTATTGCATAAAACGGTTTATAACCTTCATTTTTATGTTTTATATAGCGCAGCCGTTATGCTGGGCTGCTGCATTTAAACATCGGCGATCGCCGAAAAAAAAAGATTACTTTTTTCTCATATTTGCATCGAGGTACCTTGCCAATGGCCACATATTTGGCCATTGGCATGCTGCCTGACACATATGCACCCTTTATTTGGAGTTGACATGGCTCCATTGTGTTATTTGCAGAAACGTACTCAGTTGTCAACTGAGTACATTTCTGCAGCTAACACGACTCTTACACGGGCTGGTTTGAGCTTTGTGGATCGCTAATCTACCTCATTTGCATGCATTTTGGCTGCAATTGAGATGATTAGCATATCCACGCCCAATCCATGTAAGAGACGTTTTAGCTGGTCTCTTACACGGAATTTCAGGCTGTTCCTGGATCGCGAGGGCTGCATGGAGTCTTACACTACTCTTAGACTCCGTGCAAGCCTTCGTGAATCCTGCCCATGGTATTTAAAACCATCTGGAAGAATAAAATAAAATAAAATTAGTCATGTAAACAATGTGGCAATTTTCTAAGTTCCAGTACACTTTTAATTGAACAGTAGTAGTTGTTTAGTCCAGGCTTCCTAAAGGAGTTCAGCTTTAATTGCCACATGAGTTCATGTTTCTCCAGAATATTCAGGATGTCTTCTTCCAGATCACCCATCTCTATGCAATCCAGGATCTGGAACTTAAAACTTTTGTGTCTTTCATGAAGAGAAAGATGTTTTACTAATGTGTTATTTTTACATCCAGAGTGGATTTCTGACAGATGACATGAAATCCTACGCTTAAGTTTATTTACAGTCTTGCCCACATATAATGCATCACATTCATTGCACTGTGCCCTGTAAATTACTTTGATAGTGTTACAGTCACCCCCTGCACTGGTCTTAATGGTTTTCTTTAAATGAGGGTAATAAAAACTATCACCTTGCTGCAGGGACAGTCCGTGCTATTGGACTGCCGGACTGCTGCCCCCTCAACTGTAAAATAAAGAAATAAAAAGAAAAAGTAAAGAAATAAAAAGAAAAAGAAAAGATAAAAAAAAAATTAAAAAATTGCAGACTTTCGCGCATGCGCACTTGTCCAGACTGCTGCTGAGACAGTCTGGAGCATGTGCAGACTGTCTCAGCAGCAGTCCGGACTGGGAAACATGAAGAACGGAGCTCCCAGAAGTCTATGCAGTTTTAAACTGCATAGACTGTCGCTGGGAACAGATCGGACCCGGACTGCAACGTCGGCAGGCTGGAGTCTCATCGGGGATCTCACGCGCTTGGTGGATGTGCTCCAGATCTCTCGGGGATGTGCTCGAATGCACCAGCTATGGGATGTAAGGGATGGGATCTACTGAACGTGCCAGCTATGGGATGTAATGGTCTATGAACGAAGGGATGGGATCTACTTGGATCGTGGACAGCTATGAAGGTAAGAGGGACAAAGGGTTTGTGTGTGTGTGTGTGTGTGTGTGTGTGTGTGTGTGTGTGTGTGTGTGTGTACTAGGGCTGCTGAATCCTTGCAACACAGAACAAATGTGGTATTTCTGGACTTATGTAACATGCTGTTATACAAACCAATAACATTCTAGCAGAAGAAAGCTAATAGCTGTCAAATTTAGTCAGATGTACTAATTAAACCCATTGAGCAGATGTCTGGTTTGTCTCCCCTCAGAAAATGTGCTTGTGCCACCCCTCCTCCTCCTCCTCCTCATCTTTACCCTCCCTTTTAACATGTGGATTTCATCCCCACTTGAAGGTCGGTACACCTTATTTGGGAAAGTATTTCAGATGGTCTGCAGCCTTCTCAGGTAATGATGCTGCCTCACATTAGTCCAGGACCTGGCATCCTGTGACTCCCACTAATGCCATTTTCTATTTCATCTTCTTTTGGCTTTACCAGCTCCATTCTACCATTCTTTTAACTAACAAAGGTGTTTGGATTACCATATGTCTGCCCTCTCCACTTTACTATTCTCAAGTCTGAATGATCCCAGGAATCTTTTTTTCATGCACCAGTCTCACCATTTCCTGTATCATCTTTGTTCTCAGGTGCTGTAAAGTACACTGTGCCTTCCTTTTATGGTATGGCCTCGAGACCTCCTCATGATAGTGCTGGTGAGGTAGCATCAGACCTTGTAAAATGGCAGTGTAACTTTTTACTGGGTGAAACCACATCTCAGTAATGAACTTTGGGATTCAGTTAGCTTTTGTAGCTTCCTACATGATCTCACGAGTCATAGTATTTGATTTTTTCATGAGATTATTTCTTTCTTTCGTGGCACCAAACATTGCATTTCTTAACATTGAAACTCAGCTTCCACATCTCTGGCCATTTAACAAACTTGAACTCAGACTGCAATTGCCTTCCCTATATTCTCTGTCAGTCCTAGATTTATATCATTGGTAAACAGTAGCCTTCAACTACAGAGCCACAGCTTCAAAAATATTTATTCTGATGACAACCATTCCAAGCACTGACCCTTTGCTACCACACTGGTCATTATTTTTTCTGCCTTTCATTATAATCCCCGAGTTGTACAACTGTGCTTATGTGCTTCTTCACATATATACATTTCCTGGGTTCCCTAATTTTTTAACTTTGCTTTCAGCCCCTAATCTGACAACTGTCAAGACCTCTGATGACATCCAGGAATATGTCTGATGCTAAGGAGTCCATCTGTTGTGCACTAGTGACCTTGTTATACTTGTTGTAGATCAGGTCTGGTCAGCTTAAGCACTGGTAGCATAGAGGGATAAAGCCCTGATTATGGCCCAGGTGACCCAACAATTAGCGGCTCAGGCTTATATCAGCACTGGTAGAGGAAGGTGGGCAGACCCATTCTGGGAGGGATGGAGGGACACAGCAGAGATACAAGCGGCCGCAATTCCATTTGGGAAGGGTGGAATCACATATAGCATCCTGGGAAGATGGGGTTTTGCCGCAACATGGTGTTGTTTGGAAGTAGACTTTAAAAATCTCTCAAGAGGGAATGCATAGTGGGTTCCCACAGTGATCCAGGTCACTTGCCCCCCCTGGGTAGAATTAGGGCTAGGATAGCACAATCAATTGCCAAGATGCTGGAAACGGTACAAGCAACACCCATGGCTACTTGTATGATGGCTGTTTTGGGTGCCTCTAATCCCATATGGTACCTGGGTCTAGTCCCTCATACAGAGCAGCAAATGATCTGAGTCCGTTTTGGAATGGCTTGATAATCAACAGGCACAAAGTCAAAAAGGAACTAGAAAGATATGCTTGATTAACTGTATATCCATGTTGCCTGTCATCCTGAAGTACATTTACTTTTAGGCCGGACCCTATTCCCTTCATAGGTACATAGGATCATAGGATCATTGGTTCATAGGAGGTTACTAGGCTAATGGCCTTGGGGCCCTTGCAAGCTTAGCCAAGAGTTTACCCCAAAAAAGAAACCTCAGTGAGCACTTGTCACAATTGTCAATGAGGGAAACAGCTGGAACCCCTGAGACAAATTTGTGGTTTCCCATCCACTCATCAAGGTTGCGCTTGAAGAGGGTCAGTGAGGTACTCTGTTTGGCATGTATGGGAAGTCTACTCAAGAGACGGGGCAGCCCCTGGGAGACAAACCTGTCTCTCCAGCAGGTTTTGTTCATGTTGCACATTAGATGTAGGCCTTTCAAGCAAGTAATGTGGGAGGAGTTAGGCTAATGGATATGGAGCATCTCTAGTAAGGCAGAGTCCGAGACTGCCTTGTAGGCGAAATTCAAATCACCTCTGAGCAATTTGTACAATACTGAGCAGACTGATAGTGATTTGAGCCTGTCTGCATAGGACAGGTGTTGGACACCATGGATTTATTTGTGAGGTATTTCTGTGGCCTTTCCAGTTGGTGCAGATGTTTAGAGAGGTACATACCAAATGGGGCATTATACTCAATTATTGGCCTAATGGGAGAGAAGTACAGAGAGGTAATAACCTCCTTTTTTCTGGATGCAATCCCTTTACTTATGAGATGAACCAAGGAAAAGGCTTTTCTGACCACTGCTGCTGCATGATGGTCGAATGTGAGATTGTTGTCAATCTGAGTACCCAGGTCTCTCACCACAGGTTGTGTGCTTAGGGGGTTACCATTGATGTGGTAACCAGTAGAGGCCGTTTTTTTTGCCAAATGGTATAATAATACATTTTTTTGCATTTCACTTGAGGCCATGACTTTGGCACCAGTCATTTGTTGCTGTGAGACTCTCTTTCAGTATGTCAACATCATTTGGGGAGTCAAGGACAGCACCTAACTTAGTCATCTGCAAACATGGTCAGCCACAGGCCTTTTGTCTTTTCCTGGACCTCTGAGAAGTAGATGTCAAACACCTGGGACAGATCCCTGGTGAACAACTAGTGACAGGTCTGCTGTTGGAGGTGGAGGCACATATTTTGACCTTGTGGGTCCTATCTGTGAGCCAGTTGGCCACCCACCTGATGAGATAGGGATTTACACCAAGTTTTGTTAGCTTTTCGATGATGCCTGAGTGGGGGATTGTGTCAAAGGCCTTGACCAAGTCAAGGTAAGCTGTATGTACTGACTTTCCCTCATCCAGAGCCTTGGTGATAGCCTCAAAGAAGTCAACCAGGTTCAATAGGTAAGATCTGTTCTTGACGAATTCAAACTGGGTGGGGTCAAGTCCTTTGAGATTGCCTATGTCCTTGTTTATGAGATCCATTATAATATGCTCCATGGCTTTACAGATCAAACTTGTCAAGCTAATGAGGTGATAGTTTTCAGGGTCAGTAGTGGAACCACCTTTGTGCAAAGGGATGACAGTGTCAATTCTCCACTCTGGTGGAAATAAGCCTGTACTTAGACTGTGGTTGAACAGGGTACTCAGTGATGAAGCTAGTTCTTGTTGGAGATGGTGCAGAATACAGGCTGGGATACTAACAGTTCCCATGGAAGCTGTGTTCTTTACCTTGAATATGGCCTTTAACACATGATCTATGGAGATGTGAGGTGCTTGGGACAAGCATCGGGGATGTTGAATGGGCTTTTGAGGGGCAGGGAGGCGAAGTTTGCACAGAACCTATCTGTTAGCAGGTTGGCTAAGTCAACAGGATCAGTGCAAGTACTGTTATGTACTAATTTGGAACAAACCTCGGCTTTGCCATCGAAGTTCCTGACGTAACTGAAGAAGGCTTTGTCATTTCCCTTTGTTTTGGAGGCTAGTTTCAATTCATAATTGGCTTTGGAGGTTTTCACTAGTTATCTAATTTGCTTGGGGAGGCTAAGGATGGAGTTTTTACAATTTGGAATTTGTTCCTTTTTGCCCCTGGACAACAGTTTCTTCCTTTTGTTGTAAAGCCTGTTGATAGAAGATGACCACCAGACAGGTTTATGTTTCCATAAGGAGCAGGGTTTAGTTCTGTTGGGTATGGCTAAGTCCATACAATTGTACAGGTGCTTGTATACTGCATTGGTGTACTGTTCAGCATTGTTGTCTGCATCCCCTGAGGGGGGTGGTGGTGGTGTTAAGCTACTGATACCCTCCCTTAGGAAGTTGTACTCAGCTTCTGAGAAGTTTTTTTAGCCTAGTTATGGCCGGGGGGTAGAAACTATGAATGAGACAGACCAATTATCTGATCTCACCAGGGAAGAACATACTATGGGAGTGGTGCAGTGATCACCTATGTTGGTGAGATCAAGTCCAGAATGTTATCTCCCCTTGTGGTGGATGAGACGAGCTGGTCTAGTGCTTTAGAACTGATGAAGTGAAGGAATCATTGGGTGAGTGCATTAGTGCAGGAATAGTTCACCCAGTCTATGGTGGGGTAGTTGAAGTCACCAAGGATCAGGGTGTTAGGGGTACCTCGATAGAGTTAAGTGGGTCCAGGTAGGAGGAGTGGGTGTCCTGAGTCATGGAGGGAGGTCTATAGCTGGCTATAACTTGGATGGGTGTCTTGCCAACTGTCAATTGCTCCTGGAGTAGTTCCAGTGTGTCATGCTGGCAAATCAGTCTAGAGGTGTGCCTGTTCTTAATGAAGATGGAGACTCAACCACCATTAGTCTTCCCCAGGGGTGGCTTGTGCTATAGGACTGCAAGACTGCAGCCCCCCACCTGTAGAATAAAACAAAATTGAAAAATAAAATAAAAAAAAAAATTCACGGACTCCAAGCATGCATGCATGGTTCCTGACTGCTGTGTTATGCATACCAGAACTCCATGCATGCATGCGTGCTCATTCCAGAGCTCCAGACTGCTCTGTTAGGCAGTCCAGATAGGGAAGGCAGGAAACTCCACCCTTCCAGCCCAGAGGTCTGTGCAGTGACAACCGGAAGATCACCAGACTGCATCACCTGCAGGATGGAGGCTCCAGCCTACTTCTCATGGACAGGGTCCTCTCAGAGGAGACCCATGCGCAGGCCAGGATGCCAGAAGACTTAGCTGGAGAGGATCGGCAGCTGTTTTGTGGAGGACTTTAGCTGCAAACAGGAGGATTTGTGGATCAGCTGTTTTATGGAGGACAGGTAGGGTGTGTGTGTGAAATGCCCCAGTTGCTACATGGTGGTGAGTAGAGAATAAGGCTTGAACCCTGTACCATGAACCCAGGTGGCAGGAGCCTGAATTCCCTACCCACCACCATTTGTAAAAACATTGCAGATTTTCCCCTCATACTTGTTCTATTCCTCTTCCTCATAAAATCTGTGGTTTCTGTATTTTTGTGTCCTTGCAAAGCCAGCAGTGCATTGGTGCAGTGGTAGCATTGCTGCCTAACAGCTACAAGTTCTCTGGTTTGGTTCTTGGCTGTGGTGTCTTACCTTCTTTGTGGAGTCTGTATGCCCTCTCTGTATTTGTTTCCTCTAGTGTCTTCCCATCTTACAAAGACATGTCTGTCTGGAGTGTTTCTCCCTGGGCCTCTGCTAAAAGTTAGCTTTTGTTCCATGTCAGACTTTCCTGGTTAACAAATGTTAAAAATGACACGCATTGAATATCAGACTTCATATTCTTCAGAAAGTGCATGGTAACACAAAAGCTTTTATTCTAGCAATTTTCTAAGTTTATAAGATGGATATTTGAAATGTGTCCCTATTTTTGGGACTGTATTCCCCCATTATTGGCTTCATCTAGGTTTTTTGTGCTAAGGTTGAGAGCTATGGTAAGAACTGAATTCACTGAATATGTTTGGGGGCTATATTCCCCCATTACTGGCTTTGTCCAGCTGTTTTTTGCTAAGAGATTGAGAGCTATGATGAGAACTGAATTCACTGAATGTTTGGGGGCTGTATTCACCCATTATTGGCTTTGCTCAGGTGTTTTGTGCTAAGAGGTTGACAGCTGTGCTATGGTGAGAACTGAATTCACTAAATGGTAGCCATTTAAGTTTCCATCTTCCTCTTTCACAGAACAGCTGATTTGGCATAGTGGTATTTGCTCTGACTGTTTTGCACAGGGTCCTGGGTTTAAGGCTTGGCAGTGAAATGTAAGGTGGTAACACAGCATTTTATTCTAGCAACTTTCCAACATTATACAAGCAATGTTTAAAATGTGTCCCTGGTTTTTGGGGTGTTGTCCCTCCCACAATAAACTTTGGCTTTTTCCAGATTTCTTTGTGCTGCAAAGTTCAGAGATACAGCTGAGTGAGTAGATTTTACAAGGAGCTGAGAGCTGCAGGGGAGCAAACGTTTAGTGCTGCTTATGCTGAGTCTGTTTGCCTTGTTAATAGCACAACAGGTAGTATACTTGTGCTTGATGCAGAAGATTGTGGGTTCTACTCCCACAGTAGATAGATGCATTGCTGATACCCTGTTGCAAATGGGGTGGATGCTGCACTCCTTTTTGGCAAAGATACCTAGTACCTATGAACCTGTTATCAGTTTGCCATCCATTCCCTACTGCAATATTGCTAGCTTATCATTTTTGTAGTGTAAGATAGGCAATTTATTCCTCAAGGGTAACAGGCACTTTATTTGTAGATGAAACAATGAAATACAAAGTTGTTTGCTAGCAGCAACCTCTTCATTAGTGACAGATCTCTTTAATATGGAATTATTTAGATTACTTTTACTTCTTCAGAGATTGTGCATATGTACTGATACTGGTGGACTGTAGAAGTTTGAGTAGACTTTTATGATGGAAATGTTCTGAATTGGGCAGTTTTGTCATTTCTGGTGCATGCATTTTGTTTCATTGTTTACTGGAAAAAATTCAAAACAATACATTTAAAACACCCTCTAAAACTGTACTGTATTGTACAAGGGAAGGTGTATGAAAGAGCATGTGTATGTTTCATGTGCAAGGGGCCTGTGATTTGAAAACAGCCCAAACTCAAAGTTAATCTGCCACTGGCAAAATGCATTTTCTTTGAATGTGGGTTACAATGCTGTTTCAGTGAATGTGAGTTTTCAAGGGCAGAGAAGTTTTAATGCTAAGTCTGTTTTCATTGCGAGACTGCATTGCTTTGTTTAGCAGATATATCTATTAATGTTTGCACTATAAAATGCAAAATAAAACTTTCAAATGAAGTTGAAATTATTACAGAAGTAAAGCAGTATGCACATTAGTGTTTATGGTTTTTATTTTTCGGCTTTTCCCGGTTAGTGTTTATGGTAAATGGGGTGAAATAGGCAAGTAATGGTTCATGGGAATGGCTGTAGGGGGGGGGGAGCTCCATTCAACCATGATTTTGTGAGGGGGGGAAGGGCAGCAAACTCAGACAGCCCCGGCTGAACTATACCTCTCAACTGTCCAGATTTTTGCAGAATGAAGAGATTTTTGCTTCTTATTTTTGGTTTGTTCCTCATAAAATTTGTGGTTTTCTGTCAAATCGTTTAGGAATGAAGTCACTAAATAATGACAGACACTGAGTTTCAGACTTCATAACCTTCAGAAAAATGCATGCTAAAGCAAGACATTTGTCTCAGTTTATACAAAAGCAATTTTTAGTACTGTTTATATGTTCCCCCCATATATTTGGCCTTTTCCAGATTTCCTGCATTAACAGGTTGAGAGGAACATGCAAATAAATTGCTTTATAAAATTAGGCATATCCAAACCTCTCAACTGTCCCCAATTTTGGTTCAAAATGTTGCTCTTCCCCTAATAATCCCTCTGCAAAATGGCAATTTTGGAAGAAAATATGGAGGGTTTACAATTAATAAATAACTGTAATAATCAGTTATAGATTGCTTTTATTTCAGAAATGCATGTAGATTCTTTTATTTTGTCAGCTGCTTAAGTTAGCAGTATTAATATTAAAAAGCGTCCTTTCTTTGACAGGTTCCCAGCTGTATTGTGTGGCTATTTTATATTTTTGAATCACATATTTGGTCCATTTTTCATAAAATTGTGGGTTTTTTTGGCAAATTAGTGGCAAATCATTAAAGACTGAAGTTAGAAAATAATGACAGACATTTCAGTTTCAGATTTCATACCCTTCAGAAAATTCATACTAAAGCAAGACCTACTATTCTATTATCTTTCAAAGTTTATAAGAGCAATATTTAAAAATTATCTTTATTTTTGGGCCTTTGTCCCACTTTTATGTATGGCTTTGTCCAGATTTCTTGCTCTGAGGTTGAGAGGTATGACAAATGTGTCAGGGCCATCGCAATCAGTCAGAGACATTTCAAATTGTGACATACTTGTTGCACCCCATTCCCCCATGTAGTGACTCTGAATGTGTCCAAGCAAGGCAAAGAGCAGTTATGCAGTGTAAATGTGCAGACTATCCCCCCATCCAAGGTAGACACAAGTACTACAATGGCTTTTCATCAGTCCTTGATTTTGCAGAATGTTCTGGTTTCTGTCATATTTTTATATTGTTGATTTATGCTTATTATTATTCAGAAGGTGCCTGTTGCTCTGTGTTTAAGTAGTAATGCTTTAATGACCATCTGGTAAGCTTGTCTGAGATTGTAAGATGCAAGTAAATTTTAATAAGCATACTGTTAATGAATTGCCAACATTGAAAGCCTTTCTGTTGTTGCCATGCAGAGAATACTTACATAACTAGATAACATATAAGCCTTGGGTATTGAAATGTATATGACAGTATGTGCAATAAAGGACAGGATTACATTATTTTAAGAGCTCATTACAGGCTTTACCTGCAAACTAAACAGAATGCCAGTCTATCATGTGTGGTCCATATCCTGTGCAGTAATCCTTTAAGCAATGTATGTTGAACTTGTTTCCTGTTTGCTTTTCATTTTTTACTTTGATCATGTTTTCCCCATGAAACAAGTAGATAGTTGTCAGGCAGCAGGTCTTTTTTGGATAAGAAACATTTTTACAAGTGGGGGTATCACAGAGATTGCTACTTTCAGCATGTTACTTGGTACTTTAATAAAGCTGAATATAAATTATAATTAGAACTGTAGTTCACAGTAAGACATTGTCCGGTTCGATTCTCAGCTATAGCGTCTTTTGTGTGGAGATATGCATGAATGGGCGCACCTTCATTAAAGGTTGTGCTTCAGAGCTGGCAACTCGGCACGTAAAAATCTACTGCCAGTCATTAGTGGACCAGAGTTCTGCTGTGGTGACCCCTAACCGGGAAAAGCCGAAAGACACAAGAGCAAAGAGAAGTGGTTTGAGTTGAGTGCTGCTTGTTTATCTTATACTTGATTTTGACTAGCATTCCAATAATGTATTTAAAAAGTAATTTATTTTTTCATACCTCACAATCTTTTTGTTTCCATCTAGATAATAAGTAAGCTGCCATGCAGCCAATGGATTGAGATATTTTTTTCTTCTACACTTTCTTTTTTTCTTGATTGGACTCTCATAATGATGGTTTGGCACCCAGGGCAGCGTATTTAATTAAAGTTACAGTTTTTGTGGTTTTGAGCATAGCTCCTCCCCTTTCTAGTTGACCACATCCATTCCCATTGACCCCACACATTCAGCTGTCTCCTGCAGCCCCTCTTTGATTTGAAGTCACCCGCCGCCACTGCTATACATGTGACAATAGAAGGTACTGCCAGCCATATCAGGTGAACTAGGGCAGTGAATGTATGACTTGTACCAGTACAGCCAGCTGGAATTTTGTAAATAATTATATGTTCTTTGTATATCAAACTTATTTGTACAGATGCTTGTGCTGAAAATGTATTTGAGAGGTTTGCTGGTGTTAAAATCTATCAACAGTCTATCCTTCTGGAATGAAAAGAAATGTACATGTATTATTGTAACTGAAATAAAGGCATATGCTTTAATAGAGGATACTGGGACAGCAAAAGGTTAACCAGCTGGCTTATTTTAAGAAAAATAAGGGAAATGTAAATGAGCTGTTAAACCATTAAAATGGTACCTCACCATGCTGCATAGGACCAGAGACATTATGCCAGGAAGAAGCCTTTGTTCATTAGCTCACTAAAA
This sequence comes from Protopterus annectens, assembly GCF_019279795.1. Classification (NCBI taxonomy): domain Eukaryota; kingdom Metazoa; phylum Chordata; order Ceratodontiformes; family Protopteridae; genus Protopterus; species Protopterus annectens. The sequence goes on from NC_056737.1 coordinate 99,968,712, forward strand.
GAAGGGAAGCTCCAGGGCACTGCCATAAACATTTAGATGTGTATTGTAGTCCTCTATGCTAAATTCCTGTCTCAGATTCAGAGGAGATATTGTGCGAACCTGAAGTCAGGTGACCAGATGAGGTCATTCTGCAAGCCTTCTTGGATATGATATTTTACAGGGAGTAATCTCGGAGTAGAGAATATTCTGTTTGGGTACCAGACTAGAAAGACTTCTGACATATTTCATATTGCCTTGCTTAAGTAAGTTATTAGGGAACAGCAGTTTGTTTAGATTCAGTCAGGAAAAGGTAGTGAAACTTAGTTTAGATATTGTTTTTCTTATTTGTCTGAGTTTGTCCATCAGTGTTCTTTTCAATATTTCCTGTGGTTTGAACTCTGTGGTTTACTGTGAATATATATTCAGTATTTTCACTCTCTATTATTAATTATTATTAAATATATTTAAAACTTTTATTGTGGCTGGTCCTTGTAACCCGGTCACTGGGGATGCACAAGCCAGTGGATTTCTTCATGCCGATCCCAAGCCCAGATAAATGGGGAGGGTTACATCAGGAAGGACATCCGGTGTAAAACTCTGCCAAATGACATATGCAGACAACAATACAGATTTCCATACCAGATCGGTCAAAGCCCGGGTTGAAAACGACCACCACCAGTACTGTTAGCCAAAAGGGTGTTGGCAGAAATTGGGCTACTGTTGGCCGAAGGAGAAGAAGAGGGGGAAGGTTAGGAGTGTAGTAGTGAGGGTAGGAACTTTGAATGTTGGCAGTATGACTGGTATAGGGAGAGAGCTAGCTGATATGATGGAGAGAAGGAAGGTTGATAAATTGTGCGTGCAAGAGACCAGATGGAAGGGGAGTAATGTCAGATGTATAACAGATGGGTTCAAATTGTTTTATCATGGTGTGGATGGCAAGAGAAATGGGGTAGGGGTTATCCTGAAGGAACAGCATGCCAAGAGTGTTTTGGAGGTGAAAAGAGTGCCGGGTAGAGTGATGTTTATAAAGCTAGAAACTGATGGTGTAATGATGAATGTTGTTAGTGCATACACTCCACAAGTTGGGTGTGCGATGGATGGGAAAGAAAACATTTTGGAGTGAGTTGGATGAAGTGGTGGTGAGTGTACCCAAGGGTGAGAGACTGGTGATTGGAGCGAATTTCAATGGACATGTTGGTGAAGGGAACAGAGGGGATGAGAAAGTGATGTGTAAGTATGGTGTTAAGGAGAGAAATGCAGAAGGACAAATGATAGTGGATTTTGTGAAAGGGATTGGCATGGTTGTGGTGAATATGTATTTTAAGAAGAGGGAGGAGCATAGGATGATGTACAAGATGAAACTGATGGTCAAATGATGAATGTTGTTAGTGCATACACTCCGCAAGTTGGGTGTGCGATGGATGAGAAAGAAAAAATTTTGGAGTGAGTTGGATGAAGTAGTGGTGAGTGTACCCAAGGGTGAGAGTCTGGTGATTGGAGCAGATTTCAATGGTTATGTTGGTGAGGGAACAGAGGGGATGAGGAAGTGATGTGTAAGTATGGTGTTAAGGAGAAGAATGCAGAAGGTCAGATGATAGTGGATTTTGTGAAAAGGATTGGCATGGTTGTGGTGAATATGTATTTTAAGAAGAGGGAGGAGCATAGGATGATGTAAAAGAGTGGAGAAAGATGCACACAGGTGGATTATATCCTATGCAGGAGGGCCAGTCTGAAGGAGATTGGAGACTGTAAAGTGGTGACAGGGGAAAGTGTAGTTAGGCAGCATAGAATGGTGGCATGTAGGATGACATTTGTGGTCAAGAAGAGGAGGAGGAGTGTGAGAGCAGTGCCAAGGATTAAATGGTGGAAGTTGAAAAGGGGTGATTGTGAGGTGGAGTTCAGGGAAGAGTTAAGACAGGCACTGGGGGGCAGTGAAGAGTTACTGAATAGCTGGGTCACTACTAGATCTGGAAATGGAGGTAGCTAGAAAGATGCTTGGTGTGACATCTGGAGAGAGGAGGGAGGTCAAGGAGACCTGGTGGTGGAATGAGTAAGTACAGGAGAGTATACAGAGGAAGAGGCTTGTGAAGAAGAAGTGGGATTGTCAAAGAGATGAAGAAAGTAGACAGGAGTATAAGGAGATGAAGTGCATGGCAAAGAGAGAGTTGGCGAAGGCTAAGGATAAGACATATAGAGAGTTGCATGAAAGGTTGGACACTAAAGAGGGAGAAAAGGACATATGCCAATTGGCTAGACAGAGGGACTGAGCTGGAAAAGATGTGCAGCAGGTAAGGGTAAGAAAGGATAGTGAGGGAAACGTACTGAGAGTGTGTTGAGCAGATGGAAAAAGTACTTTGAGGGGCTGATGAATGAAGAGAATGAGAGAGAGAGAGAAGGTTGGATGGTGTGGGGATAGTGAATCAGGAAGTGAAATAGATTAGCATGGAGGAGTAAGGACAGCTATGACGAGAATGAAGAATGAAAGGTTGTTGGCCCAGATGGCATACCAGTGGAAGCATGGAGGTGTTTAGGAGAAATGGCAGTGGAGTTTTTAACCAAATTGTTTAATTAAATCTTGGAAAGTCATAGGATGCCTGAGGAGTGGAGAAAAAGTGTTTTGGTACCTATCTTTAAAAATAAGGGTGATGTGCAGAGCTGTAGTAACCACAGAGGGATAACACTGATCAGTCACAGCATGAAGTTATGGGAACGACTAGTGGAAGCTAGGTTAAGAAGGGATGTGATGATTAGTGATCAGCAGTATGGTTTCATGCTGGGAAAGAGCACTACAGATGCGATGTTTGCTCTGAGAGTGTTGATGGAGAAATATAGAAAAGGTCAGAAGGAGTTGCATTGTGCCTTTGTGGACTTAGAGAAAGCATATGACAGGGTGCCTAGAGAGGAGTTGTGGTATTGTATGAGGAATCAGGAGTGGCAGAGAAGTATGGTAAGAGTGGTACAGGATATGTACGAGGGTAGTGTGACAGTTGTTAGGTCTGCAGTGGGAGTGACGGATGCATTTAAGGTGGAGGTGGGATTACATCAATGATCATCTCTGAGCCCTTTCTTATTTGCAGTGATGATGGACAGATTGACAGATGAGATCAGACAGGAGGCCCTGTGGACTATGATTTTTGCAGATGACATTGTGATCTGTAGTGAGAGTAGAGACCAGGTTGAGGAGACCCTAGAGAGGTGGAAATATGTACTAGAGAAGAGAGGAATGAAGGTCAGCAGGACTAAGACAGAATATATGTGTGTGAATGAGATGGATGATAGAGGAATGGTGAGGATGCAGGGAGTAGAGTTAGCATAGGTGTATGAGTTTAACTACTTGTGATCAACAGTTCAGGGTAATGGTGAGTGTGGAAGAGAGGTGAAGAAGAGAGTGCAGGCAGGGTGGAATGGGTGTAAAAGAGATAAACAAATGTGTAGTGGTACTGCTTTGTCAGCAGTCTTAAATAATTATCATCCAGAAAGAACAGAGAGGCACAATCTAAAAGTACACCGTATAGCTGTGTGTGACAGTGATTAACATAAGATTGTGAGCATGAAACTTTAGAATTCCAGGTCGTAACTTGCTATAAAATTCAAGTTTTGAGCATGCATGCACATGCATGCGCATGCAAGCACACGCACACACACACACACACACACACACACACACACACACACACACACACACACACACACACACACATGCACACTTTGTCTGTCTCTGAGGTGCAGTATCATATTAAACATCTGAGATGCACATTTTTTCCAACGCCATCAATTTTTAACTGTCTTTTTTTAGCCAGTTGGAAAGAAATTCTATTCTCCTCTTTCTTGGCATACGTGGAAATTTAAGCACTATATTTAACATCAGTGACATAATAACTCCCAGGAAAGGGTTCCTGCTAGCTTGAAAGCTTGAGTAATTGCAAAAGCTATGTTGATCCAATAAAAGGAATTATATCAAATTTGTGTTCCAGTGTCTTTGTATACCTTGTCAAAGCAAGCTTTACCAAGCCATGCTTTGATGACTATGAATAAGCAAATTCAGTCTTCTTCCCCAAAGACTTTTTTGACTACTGGATTGGTACTCCCCCAGCTGCTAGATATTGCAGTCTTGAACTTGATAACATTAGCTGGCATAAGGGGCAGCACAGCCCCTTGCAAGAGGGTGTGGAAGATTCTGAGTTCACAGGGTTAATTTTATCAAAACAAATGTTATAATGAATCTCATACGTGTGGAAACCATAATGTACAAAATATGAAATGCATCCTAATGAAAATCATGCTAATCTATTAAAAATATTGCCAATTACCATGTGTTCCACTACACTCTAACATAAATTCTTAGATCTATCTTGGCAACACAGAAAAAAAATGTTAAAAGCAAATATTATAGTGCAACAAATGTACAAAGCTCAGCACTTGCTTTTTCACATCCTCTGTGGTTATAGGTCCAGTCCAAACACACAAAAAGTATTGTTTACTGACGTGAGTTAAAATATACATTACATGACCTACAAGTCACTACTCTGCCCTCAAAGTGGTATAAATATGTATTCATGTTGGCTGACATTGGTTAGAAATGTTGACAGTACAAATTTAGAACATATAAATGACAGCAACTAATCTGACTGCTAGACTGGTACACAAGTTAAAAAATACAAGATTCAGCACAGCATGTTTTGTATAGACAGCATTATGTCTGAAAAGTTATTCAGACCATACTCCAAAGGCTTTTAAAATTGAAATACAGCGGACTTACTAACCGTTACATAATACATGCAATGCCTTAAAAATAAAAAGGCTAATCATTTTAAAGTAAGAAGATGGGACTGCAAATTGTAGCAATGCAAATTATAGCAATCAAAACCAATGTGCTGAAAAAAAATTATTGTAAACTGTGTGTGAAAATTATAATAAAATTAATCATAGATATAGTTTGATATAACAGAACAGGAAATGTATAAAACATACTGGAAAAGGTGTGCTAGTCTTTCGGTTTCATATTGTTCCCCTAAGCTTCCAGAGTCAAAAATTAACCTTTACTTCCTCCTTTCCTTTTTACATAGATTCAGTAAGTCCTCCTTACATAGATTCAGTAAGCAGTTTATTCACTTTGAAATCAATGCAAAAAGTCTTTGGGCAGGATTCACGATGGCTTGCACGGAGTCTGAGAGCCGTGTAAGACTCCATGCAGCCATCGCGATCCAGGAACAGCCGGAAATCCCGTGTAAGAGACAGCTAAAATGACTCTTACACGAGCAGGGCATGGATATGCTAATCACCCCACTTGCAGCCGAAAGGCATGCAAATGAGGTAGATTAGCGATCCACAAAGCTGAAACCAGCCCATGTAAGAGTTGTGGTAGTTGCAGAAATGTACTCAGTTGACAACTGAGTACGTTACTGCAAATAACACAACGGAGACATGACAGCTCCAAATAAAGTGTGCAAATGTTGCAGTCAGCATGCCAATGGCCAAATATGTGGCCATTGGCATGGTAACCCGATGCAAACATGAAAAAAAATAATTTTCTTTTTTCAGAGATTGGCGATGTTTAAACGCAGCACAGCCCCGCGCAAATGAGCTGCGCTATATAAAACTGAAAAATGAAGGTTTGAAACCCACAAATGTGGGTTTTATGTAATGCATGGATTTGCAATGCAGGGACTAGCAGACCAAAAACAACATGGCCACCATCTAGTGGTTACTAAGGGGGGAAGCTGAGTGTAAGACATGTAACTAAGCATTAGTAGGCAATCCTATGTAAATGAATGGTAGGATAGTGAATCACACTATCACATAGCAAATGAGCACAGTCCGTGTAGTGTAAGAGTTAGATAAGGGGGAGTAACAGAGTAGGAGATAGGTGACATCACAGGGGGGAATGTCAGGAAGAAATCAAGCTCATTGGAGCAAAGTGGTATGTGAAACATATCAATCACACAGCAGAAAAAGAGGAGTGTCAACAGATAAGCATGGGAAAGTCAAGAAATGGAAGGTGTACACTGTAGCCAACACCAAAGTTTCTTGCTGTACGTGCATGTGCGCGTGTGCGTGCTGGGAGCCGCGAGTAAGACAGAGTGCACGCGTGTAAGACAGAGTAAGCATGTAGGAGCCTGATTAAAGATCTGTAAACCTGTTTGCGCTGGTGTGCGCGTTTTAACCCGAATAAGCAGATTCTAGTCCGTGTAAGCATGTGTGCACACGTGGTAGCCACTGTGAGCGTATTTTCGCTGGTATGCACGCTGCTCCCCCTGAGGAAACAGAGAGGAAAAGGAAGCAGAAGAAATGGTAGGAAACTAGCAGGTAATACCTGTAGAGGTAGCAGGTGAAAACAATTAGAAGCAGGCAATTACACAGGCAGAATACAAGCCCAGCCCAGCACTTAAAACACTGCAAACAGCATTGCAGTATGTTTCTCTCAAGAGACACTGCAAGACAGGAGTAAGCTAGTAGAAGTGAAAACTGAAAAAGCTGCACTCAGACCAAACATGCTAGGGGCTGCCATAGCTGTCATAAGGAGACATAGGAGACTTGCTGAGGGTGGTGACAATGGAAATGCTGCCAGACAACCCACAGTGAGGAGACAGAGAAGAGTGTACAGGCCCAGGGTCACCTACCAGGGGTTACATGAGCTGGAGATAGTGGAGCGCTATAGAGTGGACAGAGACCCCCTACAGCAAATTGTTGAGCTGTGCAGGCCACGCCTCACACACAGAACCAACAGAGGGAACCCATCCCAGTGGAAACTATGGTATGTGTTGGCCTAAGAATACTAGCAACAGGTACCTTCCAGAGACCAACTGGTGATATGATGAGGATATCACAGGCATCAGCCTCCAGGGTACTGCACCAGTTCCTGGATGCCATGTCAGCACATGTCGGTGATCATGTATATTTCCCCAATGCCCATGAGGTATTGGCCAGCAATATGCGTCTCTTCCAGCAAATAGCGGAATACCCTGAGGTAGTGGGTGCAATAGACTGCACGCACACATGCATCAAAGCACCAGCCGGTGAGCGGGGTAGGGCCTACATTAACTGCAAGGGCTTCCCCTCCATCAACTGCCAGGTTGTGTGTGATGCCCAGGGCTTAATAATGAATGTGTGTGCTGGCTGCCCTGGGAGCTACCATGATTTCCATATCTGGCATTTGACGCAGCTGTATCAGACATTTGCCAATGTGGGGGGATGCAGGTTATGCACTGGAGCCGTGGCTGATGACACCCATCAGAAACACACACACCTGAACAGGAACGCCATAATGAGGCACACCCACAAACACATAATATAATAGAGCGTGTGTTTGGGCTGCTCAAGTCATGGTTCTGGTGCCTGGACACATCTGGTGAAGCCTTGCAGTACTCACCAACTACATGTACCCAAATTGTCATGGTATGTGATATGCTACATAATATGATCCTGCGAAAACAGCTGCAGCAGGACCAGCATAGGCCCGGGACAAACAGCCCGCCACCATTGCCAAGGCCATCACAGGTAGAGCGTGACTCAGAGGAGGAACAACCTGAGCCTGCCCCAGTAGGCAGAAGGAGGCGTGCCCAGTATGCCCTGGCCTTGGCAAAGAGGCAACGCATAGCACATACACTGGCTCAGTAGGAACCCTGGGAATGATATCCCTCTCTGACTCACTCATATAGTAACAGGGATGCCTAACATGACATAACCTGCTCTCAAACATGTACAGGGAGTGTAGTATGTGCATCCGACAGAGGCAGCCCTGCAGCACCACCTGAGGCATGATTGGCATGTGTTAAGCAATGTAACACCATCTAGTATATGCAAACATGAAGACCCAATCTAACATCTCACCCTCACCAAGCATGATGCCACACTATGAAGACAACAAGATCAAGTACAATAATTGGCTGAGGTATTGCTGTTAGCAAGGGGGAACACATGGCTGACAGCCTGGGCTGACAATCCGAGCAAGACATGATGCCCCACCTGCTAGGGATGGCACGCACCCAGCACACCTGGCTGTGTAGATACTGGCAAAGGCTGCTGTCACCCCCACTGTGCCTGGAATAGGTAAGTGTGGAAACACAAACCCACCAACATAGGTAGCACAAGGGATAATAACCTGGATGTAATGCTACCCAATGCCAGAAGTCTAACCTGCAAGGTGCATGCAGACCAAACCCACCACAGCATGGTAATATGTGTTCTGTAACAGAAACCTGGGCAAGGCCCAGAAGAGCACCCTAATACTACCAGGTTATGCCTCATACCATGCTCTACAGCTCCAAAACATGGAACACATGACATTAGGAGTGTGGCTACCAGTAGTTATCAAGAATAACCACACCCCCAGGTTGGTACCACAGCAAGAAGCAGCATGGACTATCCACGGGCAAGTAACACTGTCTCAAACTGTGTACCTCTTTGAAGCCTGCTACAGACCCCACACACACACACAGGTACCCCAGCCAGCCTTCCTGAAGACACTTCAGAGTATGAATGTCCCAACAAATACCAAACAAGGCACACACAAAGTATGACATAGGTGGCAATCCATTATGAATGGAAGAAGTAATCATGGACCTAGGGACACAAGTGGACGGTAACCTGTCATGTGACACTCACATTGCCAAGGTGGCCAGGAAGACCTGCTATATTGCCCACCTTAATGTGAAAGGATGCACATGTAGAGCTACAGAGGTCACTGTGCCCCCATACCCTTCCCTTATCAGGCCCATACGTGACAACTATTCCCCAGTTCGGATGTATCTTACCTTACACATGCAGCAGTCAGAAAGACCCCAAAATACCCCACCAACAGGATAAAGGGTCCAAACATTGAACATCTACAGCCTGGCTGAAGAAACCACAGCCCAATTCAGAAGCATACTGCACAGTCAGAGGTGATGTATGCCTGATGTACAAGGCCATGTCCAATCCAGAATGAATGGACATGCTCCACTGCAGAAACCCCAACTCCAGCAGACACACCACAGTGAGATATCTGAACCTCTACACATAGATTAATAGGATGTGCTGGAGGGACAGATCCATAACCCAGAGGCTCAGGACACTCTGGAACAGAATCCCAGTCCATGATAGGCTGAGCTCCACACACAAACTCAACAAGAGAAATCCGTTGAAGTGCATGGGAGAAAGTAGGTGTACACTGGGGGCCATCCCTGTGTCACATCTAGGAAAGTAAACCCTACGTGGACATAATATGCACATTGCAAGGGGTGTTGAGACCCACACACAGTCTGTCCATGCTCAAACAAGGCCAGGGCAGGTAGCCTAGTATGAACATATGAACCTATGATGATACAAATTGTGCACGACACAAAGGATTATCACACAGCTGTCCTACCTGATGGTAGGAACCATGGTGATAATCCACAGATATGCTCTGCAGCACTCTAATATCACAAACAATACACCAAACCCACACACATTGCAACAGCCTACGAAACAGATTCCTTCCAACCTCCCCACCAGCACCTAACTGCCAAATATCTATCCCAGGAGAGTGCTGGCCCCCCCGACATTCCAGATGCTGAGGTAAAAGCCAGCATCCACAAAGCACAGCACACAGCATCAATGGTACTAGATGGTGTCCTGGGTTGTGTCCAACAAGTACTGTAAGAAGAATGGAACAGCAAATATCATTACTGTGCACTATCAGTCCTACCACAGGATATGTACCCAAAGAGCAGTGTACAGCAATAGTGGTCCCACACCACAAAGGGGATGCCTGAATGGATACTGCAAACTATCACCCCTCAACCCCGACTATCTAGGTTGGCAAAGTAATGGAGAGGATGATCATGGATCCCATGAATAACAAGATTGGGTACCTACAGACATTGGACCCTACCCAGTGTGGCTGTCATAGGGCAGATCCTGCCCCGTACACATGTCTGACTCATGTGAAACATGCACCAAGCCCAGTGATGTGGGGAATGTTGATCCCACAGCCTATCTGGACCTTGCTAAACCCTTCCATACAATACCCTAGTTGGCGGTACAGATAAGCTCACCAGCCTAACTATAAACCCCTATGCAAGTAGATGGGTTGCAAACCAGCTCAAGGACAGAACTGACCTAGCAGACATGCTGTAGCCATGGCATACTGCAAACCAGGTACAACTGGCATCCCACAAGGCATGGCCCTGGGACCTCTCTTGTATGCTATGTATGTCACATAGGTACAGGCTAATATGGAAGGACTCTGAACAGGTTTGCAGAGGACTACAAACTGGCCACCATATCGGACCTTCCAGCTGACACAAGCAACCTACAAAAGGCACACATAGAAACCCACAAGTGGTGCCACAGCCATGTCAACAAGCTAAATGCACAATAGTGTATTGTCAACCCCTGTGGAAACACAGTACATGGCCAGAAATTACCACATAGGTGTTAACCCAGTAAGTACATCAGGAGCAATAAGAGACCTGGGGACACAAGGTGATAGATATCCAGCATGTGACAACCATGTGTCTGTAGTGGTTACAGAAACATACCATATACCCACCTAATCATGAAGGTAAGCACAGCTTGATTAGGGTAGGTCAATGTGCCTCTCCAGTCATCCATCAGCAGCCTCACAATTGTGTACAATGGCCCTTCAGGGATGTACCGTAGCAGACACCTGCAGCAACTGGAAAGACCACACAAATACCTCACCAGGAGGATCGCAGAGCAGTAACAGATGCCATGTGTTGCCTGAGTAAAAAAACTGCAGCTTCACACAGTGCCATACTGCCTGGCTGGAGGTGAACTGTGCCTGATGTACAGAGCCATGACCAACCTGGTATCAATGGACATTTGGCACCATGTAAACACTGAATGCTGGTGACCTATGCACCTGACAGGCCTGAACCCCAGCACAGACATGAACAGGACATGCTGTACTGATTGGTCCATAACCCAGAAGCTCACTCCACTCACGACTAAACTCCCACTACAGGATATCCAGGGAGTCCCTCAGTGACTGTCATCCAGAGGAATCATGATGACTGGATGGGAGATGGTAGGTGTACCCTGGATATCACCTGTATGTCACGGGTAGACAGAGGCACAGCACACTAACCGTAACATATGTCATGGCAAACACCAGTAAATGTGTGTTGAAGGACAAACACTCTCTGACTAGCATTACAAATGGACTAGGGCACATGGCCATTGTTTGTCACTGTCCACACAAGTTGTGGAATACATTAACAATGTCGGACAATCATGTACTAAGCTGTCCATATCTGAACAAAATGCAACATGGTCATATCTGCACAACTGGCCCTCAACCAGTCTGGTGTGCTCACTATAAACATTACAAGCAGTGATAGGACTGAAACCGATTATACTGTCCACCACAGTGAAAGTTCTGCACCAGTACACTATACAACAATACAACTGTTTGGTCAGCAGGAAAGGATGATGACAACTGTATGCAAACTATCCCATGGCGACCCTGCAGGCACAGCATAATGCCTGTTAGGTTCAGACACACAGCTGTTGGGCAGTAAGAACACAATCTGATGTCCACACTCAACTGTACATGTGATATATAGATGGCGTCCACACACAAACAGAAATGTGGTGGTCCACAGATCCCAACATAAGGAAAGGTCACACTGGGCATGCTTGCACACTTAGATAAATGAGATGTGGCAGTCAAGAAGCCATACAAACTGCGAACTGGGCATGCTCACACAGGCCATGTCACAGTTCAGCAGTTGCACACACATATCTGGCATTTCTATGTGTTAACACAGGAACCTCCCACAATACAGACATCTGCCCAGTGCACACAGTGAAGTTACAACAGAGACATAAGTAAAGTACTGGATCCCACTCATATGCAAACATCTCCCACAGTACACACGTTGTTTATCGAGATAGGGAAGGCTATGGCAATAAAGACCCACAAACAGCATATGAGCAACAGATACTTGCATCTGACAGGTAAACATATGGCCATAGAGTCCAATACCTGACTGTTGTCCCTAGGGAATACAGAAGGCTATCCACAGTGTATTTGGCGTCTGCCTCCACAGTACAGTAGGCCACTGTGCCTGTGCAAAGTTAATGCATAGATATGCTCTCCCCTGTACTTATGGATAATCACAGATGTACATACCTCTTCATCCATAATGATGTCAGCACATTATACATATGTCAGGAGCAAAAATATACCCAGTAATGTGAGTAGCGCGCTCCGCTACTGTGTTTCTAACAAGTGTCATAACATAGTTAGGTAGGGGTTTGAATCCTGCAAGTGCTCAGTGTGTGTGTGACTTTGTGTGGGGGAGTAGTGTGTGCAATTCCATGTGTATGAGAAATGTCCCTTTTGGCAAATATTACTACACAACACATGCTGCATATTCCACTGTTTAAACACTGATGATGTCAGCACCCTATAAGTACAGCAGGAGAAAACAATCCCCCCAGTAATGCCAATAGCGCGCTCTGCAAATGCGTCTCTCACAAGTGTCATAACATAGTTAGGTAGGGGGTTGAATCTTGCAAGTGCCTAGTGTGTGCAATTCCATGTGTATGAGAAATGTCCCTTTTGGCAACTATTACTACACAACACATGCTGCATATTCCACTGTCTAAACACTGATGATGTCAGCACCCTATAAGTACAGCAGGAGAAAGCAATCCCCCCAGTAATGCAAATAACGCACTCTGCTACTGCATCCCTCACAAGTTTCATAACATAATTAGGTAGTGGTTTGAATCCTGTAAGTGCCCAGTGTGTGTGTGATTGTGTGTGTGGGGGAGTAGTGTGTGCAATTCCATGTGTATGAGAAATGTCCGTTTTGGCAACTATTACTACACAACACATGCTGCATATTCCACTGTCTAAACACTGATGATGTCAGCACCCTATAAGTACAGCAGGAGAAAGCAATCCTCCCAGTAATGCAAATAGTACACTCTGCTACTGCGACTCTCACAAGTGATCTAACATAGTTAGGTAGGGGTTTGTATCCTACAAATGCCATGTGTATTTTTGTCACACAGTTTGTCCATGTGTGTGGGGTGTTGTTCCCAATATTGAATGACATACATGATATCAGTAATGTTAATGCACAGATGATGTATGTGTGTGCCACCTACACATATGTACCTGTGAACTGCAAGAGTTCCCATGTCCGAAGCCTGCCTCATGTGAATACATGGAATATGCATCAGACAACTGTATGACTGTGGTGTTCTGTGCAGGGGCTGCATGTGGTATGTGACTATGCAGTGTGGATTGTAGATGGTGTCATCCCACCAGCGAGGGATACATGATTGGTCTGAAGCATATAGTCCACATGTTAGTGATGAAAAGGTGCAGCATGTTGTCACCACTTGTGGGAGTGGTAACAAGTTGTTCCATAGCAATACAGGGAATGAATGATAAGAACCCTTCAGATAGGGTCTTGCAGCTAGAATAATGCTCACACTGTATGTTTGGGTAGTTGCAGTACAATCATATAATGGTGTGTGTAGAGACCATCATATTCCCAGTGTCGTCAGGAAGGCCAAGTGGGTTTCCTGGGTATGGGAGTGTGGTGTGTGCCAGGCTATGAACCTGAAGGTAGTCTAACCCACTGTGTGTTGCACATGGAGAGGCTCTGATGCTTTGTGCAGTGCCACCAACCTGGGGGTGTGTGTATCCGAGGTGCCTTTGGATACAACCCCCCTGTTCTGGTGTGGTGCATGTATAGGGGATGACAAGCATGGTATCAGGAATGACCTGGCACTGATGGTGTGCACCTGGGAGCCTTGTGCCAGGAGTCTGTTACTGCATGGATATTGCTGCACCCCATGCTAAGGACAGTTTCCACTGCATGCATCTTGAGGTTTACACTGCTGCTGTTGAGTAGCATTGCTATTAGTGTCCCATCCCGTGTGATACCTGTGTAGGTGGCTATGTAATGTCAGCCTTGCATACAGAGGCACTATGTGTGTAGCAACAGCCTCTACCAATATACAACGGCCCATGGGTGACAGGTGCAAGCTTTCCCAAGCAAAGCAATGTGGCATGTCCAGCATGTAATCCCACACTGACAGGCATTGGATCCCCTTTGGATGTCACTGAAAGATACGTTAATTGCAGAAACTGATGATCCTGTCTACATATTGTGGCAGCATTCATGGTGAGGGTGAGATGCAACTCAAGGCCAGGGTCATACCAGCCTGTGCCACACGCTCAGGGAGCCCCTCTATGTCCCCTAACATGTAGTCCAGGGAGGTGCGTCAGAGGTCATACACACTGGCACAGACAATGACTGAGTCATACTTCTACATGCCTTGGAGTGACCGCTTTGCTTGTGTTATGTGGTGGATCATAGTGCCCGATGGACAGCTCAGTGTGACCATCACCTTGTTCAGCCTGGGAGCAGGACCACCGTGTACGTGACGATAGAGGTACCTCATACAACTGTAGCAGGTGTGTTGTCTAGCCGTATGGCCTGAGACTGTTTGGCACACAGGCTTTGTGAGCTATATGTTGCATGTGCTCTGCTCTGGCGTAACGTTTGCTTGTGTGTCTGCTTTGCAGGTGTCAGCTGCTCAGGCAGGATGCTATTCTGAGTGCCCAATAATGTACCTGTGTGTTTCTGTGTTTGGATTGTGGTTGTGGCAGGTCTATGGGAGACTGGTACTGTATTCACTGAAGTATCCCACTCCACCTGACAGGGAATGCCAGTGCTGTGTAAACAGAGCTTAGCCCCCAGTTTGGCTATGTGGTTGCATCTCTCACATGTGTTGTATGTGTATGGGAAGGGGAGAGGGTTGTCTGTGTACATGAGGCAGCTGTAACATTGCCACATGACTCACAGATTCACCAACTGGACCTGAGAGTAGATCGACAGGTGACCTTTGCACATGCTACCATAGCATTGTGACTCCCATACTAAGTAACGACACATAGGGCCAATGGGGAACAAGGTACTCAAGGTGACTATGTGAGGGTGTAGTGCTCCTGATTTGTTAGTGCTGGCATATATGAATGCTGTCTTGAGCAAATGTGAGGTAAGTCATATGCAATGTGTTACAGGCAAGCTACATGCAAACAGGACAAACAGTGATGTTCTGTCAAGTGACACATGGACATCAGTACAGTAAGCAACACAGATGTCACTCTGGATCCACAGAGGCACTGTATATCTGCACTGCATGAGGAATCAGTGTTTCAGGAACATAACAGGCCAACATGCATACAAACAAAGCTACAGTCAGCAGGCCTGTATGTAGACTATGCTACAACAAACAAGGTGTACGACTTCCAGTATGTTACAGTGCATATATGCAGGCACTCGAAGCCAGTACCCAGACATTCGCAGGTCAGACGGGCCAGGTCCAGCCACACCCTCCACAAGTGTATAGACCACGTACCTTCGTAATGTTGAATAACTGGCCTGATACCCAAGTGCTCATACCTGTAATAATACACATGTCAAATAACAGACACTGAGCCCTCACTCAGCAGTTCCAGACTTAGTATGATGTATGCTACCTGTCCTGGCACCACAGTATCCTTGATATGTATGGACACTCTCCCTCCTGTCATAGTTCTGTGTTTTGGTGCTGTTATGCGTGGTATGAGGTTTGACCTTGTAGTGCTAGTATGCTCTTGTGAGCCTTGAACCTGTGTGTAGTACTGCACAGATATCAACATCCTGGAACATCTGCATTGCAGAGTCGTGTGTGGACAGTATGCAACTCGCAGGTGACATGGCCATCACTGAGTATCAATATGTACATTGTTGTATCCCTGTGCTACCTATGTAGGTGGCCATCCCTTCACAGCCTCACCACCAGTATGCAAAGATGTGCAGACAGAACACTGTGGTAATTACTATGGGTGTACAACACAATACAATGACATTCATACTGTAACTGCATCAGGCATGCTGGTATATACCCACAATGCTATCATTACACAGTACTGTTGTCAACATCATACTATTACAATGCGTCATATGTAGTCTCCCTGTGCATCAGCACCTTGTTAACCTGTTCCTGCACCGGTTATACAGATTGCAGGAGGTGGCACAGTTTCATCATATGCACAGGGTGTGTACCTGGTATGCCTGAGTCTGCCACTGATACAACCAATTGACATGTCTGTGTGTGTGTTTTGGTGAGGGACAGCAGTACAA
Source organism: Protopterus annectens (assembly GCF_019279795.1). Lineage (NCBI taxonomy): Eukaryota > Metazoa > Chordata > Ceratodontiformes > Protopteridae > Protopterus > Protopterus annectens. Next base: position 99,984,830 of record NC_056737.1, read on the forward strand.
AATGGGGCAATGTTGATGCGGTGTGTACGTGTATGCGGTAGCCCTAGGTGTTATCACTTTGCTTGTGTGTATGAATGCACACAGTCCCACCTCATGGCTGCCATATACAGGTGTTTGTGGACAGCCACAGACTGTACCTGCCAGGTCATACAGATCACTGTCTGTGGCCACGGACATGGTACCTGTGCCTGGCAGGGGTGCTACGGACTGTATCAGGTACTAAGCCAGACTGGGTACTGTCATCAGAAGCAGGTGTTTGTTGACTGGAGACAGGTCCCTGTTGGGGCGGTCCGATGACAGCACAGACCCAGCATTGCTGGGACTGCTGTTGGCACTATGTCAGCGGCTGCGGCCCTGTTGTCATCTGTGATGGCTGCCAGCTGCTGCTGTTGCTGGCATACAGCTACATCGATGTTTCAACCGTCCACCATTGCCTTGGCTCATGGACATATAGTTGTGGAACAGATCTAATGTGTCCCCCCAACATATGTCAATGACCTCGGTGAAGTTGCAGATGGCAGCCGCAACATCACGCATACTGTCACTCATGGCTGTGCGACATGCTCTCAGCTCCCTCAGACCCTGTCTGGTGTACAGCCCGAAACATAACTGGGGTTGAAAGACCTCTGTGGGCACGTCTGACAGGGGCGGTACACCCACGGATGCTCCCATGAGAACCCATGGACGTCTGCCTGTGTGGTACTGTGTCAGGGCCCTGGCCATGGCTGCAGTGTGGGGATGCATGTGCCACTGGTACCACATTACCCTGGTCAATGCCCACTGTATCCTGTCCATCACCTAGGGACATTGGTGACAAAGGATGTATTGGCAGGATGACTGTGCACATTGATGGGCTCGACAGCTGTGTAGTGTCAATTGGCTGACCAATGACGGACCCTGGCACACCTACCTGTGCCATTACACAGGTATCATCATTATCACTATCCAAAGCAGCTGATTCAGGTTCCCTGCTGCACGACACCATAGCAGCACCAGAACCTGTGGGAGTAAGACAGGAAACACAGTTTACAATGTGTACACAATGCCACCACTGATGCACACATGCACACATGGGCACATGCACACATGCACACATGCACACATGCGCACATGCACACATGCACACATGGGCACATGCACACATGCACACATGCACACATGAGTACATGCACACATGCACACATGGGCACATGCACACATGCACACATGCACACATGCACACACCTCAGTATATGAGATATCAACCCACAGACACAAACACACCTGCAATCAAACACATAGCACTACTGCTTCAGCCTATTATTACTATTAGTATACAGAGTATTGAAGGTAATGGTATTACACACTCACCAGCATAGATAGGCTGCCTTGCTGTTACACCAGAGGGACCTGCGGAAAAGAGACATTTATCGTCAGTGGGCACAACTGTGCCATTGATAATGTGGGCATGATACAGTTCAGTAGTGCAACAGTTAGCTTCCACAGGTGTACTGCAGATAATGAGGTTATCACTAATGCGCAATAATTACCAAGATTACAGCAACAAAACAAGGACACACCTCACACATGCATAACCTAACAGTGTACAGAATGGTCAACTATACACATGGCATGTTACCTGCATGCTCTGTGTCCTTCTGCTGTGTGGCTCCAGCCTCCATCATTACACATGTATGCTGTTGTTGTTGCTGCTGTGCTGGAGCCACAACACTCAGGAGTAGTCCCTCCAGTCTGGTGAGGGGGAGATGTCTAGCCACCTCACCACCTGTGGCAAGCTGCTGCCTGTGGATATCCGATGCACGCTGATGGACATTTCTAATTAAATCACTGCAGTGATGGCGTACCTGCTCATATGTCCGGTTATGTGTGCCTATGTCATTTACCCGACAGATCAGGTCTTGCCACAGTGCATCCCTCTCCTGCTGGTTCTGGCTGGTGCGGGAAAAGAGTACAGCAAAATCCTGCACCAGGCTCTGGTGTATCTCCTCCTCCTCTGCAGCGGAGTAGACTGGGTTCTGCTGGTAAACCATGGCCCTGAAAAGGAGAAGGAAAATATATCAGCAATATCTGTCAGCAAACTATAGCACACATAATACACATAATACTTGACTGCAGTGATATAACTTAGGCACCATATATAGCATCTGTCTGTCTATTGGGGGATACACATGTACATGACCAGATATCAGTGCTCATCCGACAACTGTGTAACAGTACCTGGCACACTCCATACAACAGACTAGTATACTGCAGCAGTCAACACACTGCTTCAGGTACAATACACAACCTCACACTTTGTATCAAGGTACTGTATGGGGAACATTATCAGCCCATGCACTGCACACAATGCACGTTACATATTTTACTGGTAATGCACACTACTCTTACTTGCCATAACCCTACCTACACCACAGTGACATACAGGGTAACACAGCACAACATATGGCAATGTAGTATGTGTTGATCGCAATACCTCACACACCTGTCTCTGGACTCACACCAAGGACACACACTACCATGACAGACAGACAGTCATGGTGAGCAATCACACCAGTACACAACATGCACCCAGTCACTAGCACACTCATTCCACCTCACATATTCCGTTTGCAATGTGTTCATGGGTGTGCATTGTGTTCTAGGTAGGTAGTGTGCTTTTGGTCCTGGGCCTACAACAGCATACTGTTATGCTACCCTGCCCCTTGTGACACATGTGTTATGATCGTACCTGTTCCTTACAAACAGTTAAACAGGGTGACTCATATGGCATATTACCTATCAGCATAACATTCAGCAGGGGTATGTCTGACATCTACTCATGGGGAGCCTTGCTTCTTAATTCTATGTGGTCTACTACAGGGTATGTCATATCTGTGGGTAGGGTCCTGTACCTCCACCATGTGCTCTATACTGCAGTGACAAGGACGACAGACATAGGTAACTTGTGTTGTGGATGTTGGAGGTGTTACCATGGTTGGTAGACAACTGTCATGGGTGTGACCGAACTATGTATATCCAGCAGTGGTAACCTCTATGTAGGTAGTCTGTGTGCACTCTGTGGTGTTTGAGTGCATTGACACAGTTACTTGCATATGTCTGTGTCCTTCTCCATATCTATAGCTGTCATGGGAGGTACATACCGTGTAGGACATTGTGGGGTATGGAGGGGTACAGTGATCTACATGTCCATAGCTGACACACCATTTCCGCTGACACATTCCATGTACAGGTATTACAGGACTAGTGTGCCACTGTGTATATCGATGTGGAGCCTATTGTACACTTGTTGACCCTGTTCCCCCCTGACACATGCAGTGGTGGGCAGGTATGTACATATGTGGTGGTTACTGGTGTCAGTGTTTTTGAATGGGGTATGGTACTCCAGTATCCACACTGGTGTTCACTCCATGTCTGTGACACCAGGCACCTGTTGCAAGACATCTGCACACATGTGCCTCACACAGTCTATATATGTATATATATATATGTATATACATATATATATATATATATATATATATATATATATATATATATATATTGATAGATTTATATTTGCATAAGGATATATATCTGTTTGTATATATGTATATATAATATGTATATATAGATGTAGATATATACATATAGATGTGGGGAGAGAGGGGGGGAGGGGGAGAGAGTGAGAGAGAGACACAGGGTGAGTGTGAGTGTGAGGGGATGGGACAGAGAGTGAGACATAGTCATATACAGACATATCTGTTGTCAGTCAGATCTATCTGTATATGTATAAGTCTCTACAGATATCTATATATGTATGTATGTGTATATTACATATATCTGTACGTACATATTCTACCAATCTCGATGTCTGTGCAGTAAGTGAGAACCTGGTTCAAGGCTCGTGAGAGCACACCAGTGGTACCAGGCTATACCCTGTATCACGCGTTTTGGCCCCAGGACTCTGGACAAAACAAAAATGGAGGGGGTGTGTCCATATTCATGGAGGACACACACACCTCCAGGTTAGTGGCAACACATGAAGCATCACAGACCATCCAGGTGCAGATAACCATAGGCAAACCTGCTATACAACTGGTAGCATGTTACAGACCACCCTCCCAATCTCAGGGACTACAGTCAGCCTTCCTGTAGACATTGGAGGTTATGAATGACCCACCACACACCATCATATTGGGATAGTGCGACTACCCTAACATACACTGGGTGCATTATTCTACCCCAAACACCCTAGCCCAAAGGTTCCCGGAATTCACTATGTCAAATGCAATGGAACAGCTAGTCACCTCTCCCACAACAGGAGATAATATACTAGACCTGATCATCACAAACATGGGGACAATGTGCTACACACTGGAAGTATACCCCTCACTAGTCACATCTGACCACAGACTAATCCCCCTGGATATACATATCCCACCTCCCCCACAACACAAAAGACTACAGTGGGAAACCTCTCACATGCCGACTTTACACGTCTTATAACTGAGTTGGTATCCTTAATGCCCACTGGGACAGTGTAATCCACTTCTCACAATGCAGAGACCTTCACATATGCTTCTACAGACATCTCCAAGAATGCATGGATCATGCAATCACAAATGAAACCATGACCTTCTCCACCAAGGGCAGGCGTCCTGTCTGGTGGACCCCAACATTGAACAAATTGTATAACAACAGAAGGTAGCTACTGCACGGCAGAGCATACTTCCATAGAGCTACGGCATCTCTGATCAGCAGTAGTAGAAAGATACGTTTTGTCGTACAAACATGCAAGGCCAACAATGAGAGGGACATCACTATGGTCACTACAGATAACCACAAGGCCTTCCTCTGCTATGTTACACACCTGGGTGGGAACCCTCAGTTGTGTTCACAGTTAGTTCACAGTGACATACGCTACACTGAACACACAGATAATGCCAACAGTCTGGCAGACAGGTTCAGTGCAGGTTTCTCCCCTCCCTCACCCACACATGTGGAATTACTTATCCCAGCTGACTGTAACCTCCCTGTCATCTCAGATGTCCAGCTGGGAACCACCCTCAGCGGAGCTGTAAACACAGCATCAATGGGACCCAACGGTATTGCAGGTCGCATGCTACGTGAACTGCAAGAGGAGCTACACATGCACATTACATGCTATTCAGCCATAGCCTTACTACAGCATATGTACCTGGACACTGGCATACAGCAACAGTAGTCCCACTCCACACAGGAGGCACCTCTACAGACCCTGGTAACTACTACCCCATAAGCTTAACCAGCCTGGTCTGCAACATTATGGAAAGGATCATTATGGTACCCATACACAGAGACATTGGGGACTTAGACACTTGATCCCACCTGGTTTGCCTTTGTAAAGGGCAGATCCTCCCTTATGAACCTGATTGACCTTTTCAAATCAGTCACTAGAGCCATTGCTGAGGGCACAGCGGTCCATACAGCCTACCTGGACTTGCCTACGGCATTCGACACAATACCGCACTCTGCCATCATAGACATGATCAACAGCTGAAATGTAAATCCATATGTCACATGATGGGTTGCAAACTGGCTAACGGATAGAAACCCTATAGTCAACCTCACTGGTGCCATGTCAGACTCAGAGCCAGTCACATGTGGTGTCCCACAGGGCTCTGTCCTGGGACTGCTCATGTTCGGCATATCATTCTCAGATGTGGAAGCAGACATGTGAGGGTAGTGGCTGACAATGTTCAAAGATGACTGCATACTAGGCACCATAGGTGATACACCTGCTGACACATACATCCTACTGACAGGCCTCATGGACACCAACAACTGGTACCGGAGTCATGGCCTGACACTGCATGCCACGTAATGTATACTTGTACCCTTTTGGACGGACAAGGTACCTACATATTATCACATAGACAATAACCCACTGAGTACAGACAAAGTAATCGGAGACCTGGTGTCACTGTGCAATGCTGACCTCTCATTTGACACCCACGTTGCCAAAGTGGTTGGATGGACTTCCTACTTTGCCCACCTTATCATGAAGGGATTCACATCCACATCAAAAGGGGTCATTGTAACCCTATAATCCTCCATTATCAGGCCCATGACTGTGTACTATGCCCCATTTGGTATGTACCTCACCTGGCAGTTGCAACAGCTAGGGGGACCCCATGAGTACATCACCAGAAGGATCAAGGGTCTGCAACAACTGTCATATGCTGCCAGACTAACGTAACGCATGCTCTATTCCATAGCATACTGCTTACGTAGGGGTGATCTGCGCCTGATGTAGTAGGCCATGTCCAATCTGGTAGTGATGGACATGTTCCACCTCAAACAATCCAAATCCATCAGAAGCACGACAGCTACGGATTTAAACCTCAGCACACATATGAATAGGACATACTGTAGGGACAGATCCATCACTAAGAGGCTTCCCATACTGTGGAACAGGATCCCAGTTCATGTTAGGCAGAGACCCTCACTGACACTCTTCATGTGAATTTTGACAAGTGGATGGGAGATCATAGGTTTACAGCAGGGGTCTTCTCTGTGTCACTACTAGACAGAGGCATAGTAAACTAATGCTGTTATGTAGGGGGGTTCTTCACTGTGTCACTACTATACAGAGGTGCAAGTTTCTAAATCTATTCTATACACTGTCTGCAGATAGCCTAGTACTAAACTATGACACTGTGAAACTATATATGTCTATGTATTTCTACATCCCTCTCTATCTATGTATACACATATGCATATTTTATATATGTATATATATATATATATATATATATATATATATATATATATATATATATATATATATATATATACTCCTTTTTAGTTCCACATATGTATACACACAGTAACATACTGCTGAACACCCATTACTGTACAACCTACTTGTACATTGCACTACAACCTACATTGCTATGTGCACATAGCTACCGTCACATACATATGCATGTGGAGCCTTCAGTGACAGTTTCAGTATGTCCCCATCCCTATGCACATCTTTATATACATAGATACAGACCAATAACACATCTGGAGGGTTCACGGTATGTAGAGTATTATAGTAGTAGTTTACATTACCTGTGTTTGTTGCAGCTGTTTGTGTAGGCTTGCAGTTGCTTGGCCTGCTGTCAGCCTCTTTGCTTTGTTGTTTCAGGTTTATTTTTTTTTTCTTTCTTTCTTTCTTTCTTTCTTTCTTTCTTTCTTTCTTTCTTTCTTTCTTTCTTTTCTTTTTTTTTTTTGTTTTCTCTCTCTCTCTCTACCTCCAGCGGGTGCAATGACAGTATTGCATGTGTGGACTGGGAGTACAGCATACTTTTGTAGGTATCTGCACATGTCCATGTGATGGCCTCTGCACCAATTGTTAGCCAGCATTTACTAATTGCATGCAGCCTGTTGTATAGTGATTGCAGTTCTCACTGTGATTACAGGACTGTGCTATAAAAAGGTTTGTTAGGTAGGCGTAGCCCTTTCAGATTATCAGGGTGGTGACCATGCTGGTTTGCTGTCGACACTGCTCTGTGAGTGTAAGGGTTGGTATGTCTCTCATATTTCAGGCTGTGTTGTAGACACTGCAATGCATGTTGTTCTGTAAGCTGAGTATTCCTTCCTCCAGTGTCCTTTTCTCCGTGTGTATGTAAACTGACACCTACGACTAGTAATACTGTGTATATGGGTGTGTGTGTTTTCCTGTGGGGATTGTGGTGTAACTGGTATATAGCAGTGGCTCTTGCAATCTGTTGCTATGGCTTCAATATTTGGCCTTTACATTCACTCGTTGTATGTCTGCTAGGTGTCTTTCCTGTAATGTGTTGCTATGGCTTTCCTATTTTCCATTTACATTCACAGCTTGTAATGCTTGCTAAATCTGTTTGGCCAGCAATTCCCTATGTGTTTGTTGTGGTAGGGTGTTACTGCATGCAGTATGGTCTGGCCATGGTGTGGGCCTTGACACTTACAGGGGTATTTGATCATGCTACTGAGCAGGCCTCAGATACTCTCCGGTGCATCTTTTATCAGCCTCATGGAATGGTACATAGCAGTAGGTTACTCCAATGACATATTTTGATACTCTGCAGTTGTGACTGTGGGCTATTTCAAGCATATGTATTAGTACACCATTTGTGCCGTGCAGGTGGTGCATACCTTCAGTCAGTCATAGTTATCATTGCATGAGTAGTTACACCTTTCTGCTTACTGTTAGTACATTTGACAGGGTGTCAGTGGGGCACAGTTGACATTTGTTTTCACATCAGGGACATCCCTGTAACTCAGTCACAGTTGCTATGTCTGATCTCTTAACTATTCAACTATAGCAGTGTTTATCCTGCTCTGAGTATGTGTGTGGCTTGCCAGATGCTACTGTGACATTATTACCTATTAGCTACCAACTAGCATGACTGTTTCTCAGCACACAGTACTATTTTACAAATCCACTAGATTTGACAGTAAATATACATGACATGCTTTGTGTACTAGACTTGCTATTTTCCCTTTACATTAATTCCTACTATTTTATGATATATTTCTTTCAGCACAATGTTCTTGTATAGCAATCATGGCTAAGTGGTAAGTCATGCAGACTAGTGTTTCCAAGGTCCTGGGTTCGAGACTGAGGGAGGTATTTTATTTTGCTGCTGAGTAAACTACAGGCCTTGTCATTCAGAGTGACTAAGGCACTTTTAAGCAGTTGTAAGCAGGTTAGCACTGGTTTGCGCGGAGGTCACGCATGCGCACTGCCGCTTAGCTTTGCGCACACACGCTTAGCTAAGCGCACAGAAGTGCACACCTGCTTACTACTGCTTAAAAGTGCTTACTCTCGCGCACACCCACTCTATTTTCTTTTAAAGAAAAGAAAATGGGGAGATAGGAAAGTGGTGAAAAAGGGGGCCCAAAGAGGGTAGAACAGTAGGAAAACAAGCTCGGGTTTTGCAGGAGGGATGTAGGAAAGGCCCATAGCTGCCCATTTCTTCGTCAGCAACAGATGTGCATATGTTTGTAATTTGGTGTGAAATTTGAAACCTTCCACCCCTGAGAGAGGTGTGAGGACAACAATAATATTTGTTGTACAACCAGTTGTAATTGCCAGTTTACATGTCCAGCAGACGTGTGAAAAATGGGCAGCTATGTATGGGGCGTAATATTTTTGTGGGTACAGAGTGCCCTTTTCTTTTTTTTTTTTTCTGGTGAGCGTGGTATGACAGGTACAGGAAGTCTGTATAGCTGGGGAGGTAGGTAGGGGAGGTTAACAGACAAGACAAACAATACGCATACAGGGGTGGTGTATGACACATGTGGGGGGGTTACACAATTGACGGGGATGGATGTTTGGATATCTTGAGCCCATGAGCCCACAGATGGCAACAGTGGAACTGTGATCCCCACCCATGGGCAGTTGCCACTGTGCCTTCACTGCCCAGGATGGGGCTGTACTGGGGGCTGTGTAGGCCGGGCAGCAGGCACACCTGTGAGTTGTGCCACCCATGCCTCAAGCTGGCGTAGGGTCCCAAGCACAGCGTGCTGGATTTCCCTATGCACCACAGTCCGGACACTACGGAGGGTGAGTGGATGTTCTCCTCTGACCACACCTGCAGAGGGGGGACGAGCCCCATCCCCTGCAGCACTTCCACCCACAGGTGGCACAGGGCCACCAGAACAGAGTCCGGCCTGGGCACTACTGCCAGGTGCACACGCCAGCTGAGGTGGGTTCACTGGAACCCGTCTTCCCCGTCGTCCTATGTTTTGCATTATGTTATGACAGTTTGGGTTAGTAACGTACAGTACCATTCACAATTAGTTGTAACAGCATGCATTAGTATTCCCATTAACCAAACACACATAAATTCAAGCCATTGAACAGCAAGCATAACACATTCATAATTTGAACAGCAATACACAATCCAACAACATGCAGGGTTGATTGATGGCAACAGGCCATCAGGTTTGGATGTATGAACAGGGCACATGCATCAACGTACATGCAAATATGTATGAACCAACAGGACAAATGTCCAGGGGTGTTAATTGTGAATGCACATACCCATTTCACGTGGAATGGATTATTTGTGGTTATAGGGTAGGGTGAAGAAATATTTAATTAACAACTTCAAATACCTATACATATGCTGTACATTTCTACTACCTGCAGATATATACACACTGCAGGTCTGCCTACAGTTTCCTGTGTGATAACTACTTCAGGTTGGTGATAGGAATGTTACTGCTACACCAATATACATTTCATATTTATTCATACACATTCATATCTGGCTCTGTTCAGCTACATCATCCTGCTACATTTGCTTTATATGGCTATAGACAACCGTGGATGTTTGGTATTTCAGACAACCATACTATCTGCATATTGCAAACTGAGAGCAACATATCCAGATTTTGGGAGACACATTCCAGCTTCAGTACTTTTTTCAACACATGTTGCTGTTTGGTTCTGCCTGTCACAGTCATTTAATTCTGTACTCAGTGCAGTATACTTTATTCAGGAGTTATTACTACTTTATTGGTGGATTCATACCTCTTTCTCACACTCTCTCACTTTTTTATTTTTACAATTCAGGATGGTACTTAATTCTAGGCTTTATTGACATGTTTTACCTGTAGTTATAACAATCCTTTCCAACAGTCTCACTTATGTCATGTTTCAGAATTTCAACAGGGATATATTTCACACTCAGCTTCTGCAGCTGTACTTTTCAGCCTGCTGCAGGTTATGTACTATTATATTACAGGTGGGACATCTTTATTTCAGACTTGTTTCATTTTTATGTTTGAATTACAGGCTGCATCACACTTTTGTAATCAAGCAATACTTGCAAACTCTCTTACACTGTTACTTGCATATTTTATTATTAGTGACTACACTGCACTCTTTTGCTAACTTTCATACTTATATATTTTTTTACAGTTACAGGGAGAGAATTACTGACCTGCCTGGTGGCACAACTGCACCAGCCTATCGGCATAGGCTCGACGGTTCATGAAACGGACACCTGCAGCTGTAATGTAAATGAAGTAATATTGGAATACACATCTACATAATATCAGCTAGGTTATTTCTTACATAAATAATTGCATGTAACTTACTCAGTAGTGGGGCGTTGGGCATTTGCCGGGCCTCCTGGATCCAACAGTTCAGTTGGTCCTGCTTCCGTCTCTTCAGGTCCGCATGGTGGTGACGGACCTGTTCACCAGTCCTTGGTATTCCTGTGATCATGTTCATAGGTTCATAGGTTCATAGGTTGGTACTAGGCTATCAGCCCTAGGGCCTATACAAGCCTAGCCATAACAATTCCCTGGCTATTTCTTCCCACATTATTTACTTTCCTGGACCCCTGTCTAGCAGGGCGACTGACGTGATCCCTGGGGTGAATTTCTTTTCTCCCATCCAAACGTCAAGGTTCCTCTTGAAGAGGTCCAAAGAGGCACTCTGCTTGACATGTATGGGCAATCTATTCCAGAGTCTGGGGAGTCTCTGGGTCAGGAACCTATCCCTCCAACATGTTTTGTTTATTGTGATGACAAGGTTTAGATCCCTGGAGTGTGTAGCTCTGAGGGATTGGGATTTCTTTAAGTGTAGCATGTCCAACAGCTCTGGGTTTGACATGGCCTTGTATGTTAAGCAGAGATCGCCTCTGAGTAGACGATATGCGACAGAGTATAGCTGGAGTTTTTTAAGGCGGTCAGTGTATGGCATCTGCTTTAGGCCTGTGATTCTTTTAGTGAGGTATTTCTGAGGCCTTTCCAGTTGTTGCAGATGTCTTGAGAGGTACATACCAAATGGGGCGTTGTATTCTATAATGGGTCTAATGAGGGATGAGTACAGTGGGACAATGACCTCCTTTTTTCTGGATGAAAAGCCCTTCATGATGAGGTGTGCCACATAGAAGGATTTCCTGACTGTTGTGGCGATGTGGTTATTGATGGTGAGACCACTGTCCACCTGTGTCCCTAAGTCTCTTATCACACTTTCTGTGTTTAGTGTACTGCCACCTATATGGTAATTCATGGATACATGTTTTTTTCCCAAAGGAGATAACAATACATTTTTTGGCATTGAGCTTGAGCCCATGGCTCTGGCCCCAATCATCTGTTTCTGTAAGGCCCTTTTGTAGAGTATCCACATCATTTGGGGATTCAATAATGGCTCCCAGTTTGCAGTCATCTGCAAACTTTGTTAGCCAGAGTCCCTTAGTGTTGACCTGTACTTCAGAGAAGTAGATGACAAACAAGAGCGGCCCCAGGACTGAACCCTGAGGTACTCCACTTGTCACTTGTCTGGAGCTGGATTTGGAGTCGGCTACTTTTACAGTGTGGGTTCTATCAGTAAGCCATTTAGCAACCCATTGGGTGACATAGGGATTAATACCCAACTTAGTAAGTTTATCTATGATTCCAGAGTGGCGGATGGTGTCAAAGGCCTTGGCAAGGTCTAGATAGGCTGTGTGGACCACCTTACCCTTGTCCATGGCTCTGGAGACTGATTCAAAGAATTCAATCAGGTTCAGGAGACAAGATCGGCCCTTCACAAACCCAAACTGGGTGGGGTCCAGTGTTTGAAGGTTGCCAATGTCTTTGTTTATAAGTTCCATGATAATACGCTCCATGGCCTTGCAGATAAGGCTTGTCAGACTGATGGGACGGTAGTTTCCGGAATCCAAGGTGGATCCCCCCTTGTGGACTGGGATAACTGTAGCTCTGCGCCACTCAGTGGGCACGAAACCTGAGGTGAGGCTATGATTAAACATGACACTTAGGTGAGGTGCCAGTTCATATTGTAGTCCATGTAGTACACAGCCCGGGATGTCATCTGGTCCCATGGATGCTGTATTCTTGGCTTTAGAGAGTGTGTTTTGTACCTGTGTGGCCGTTATTACTGGAATTTGGCAATCTTCCGGTATTGAGATGGGCCATTTGGCGGGTGAGGGGGGGTGAAGTTGGCACTGAATCGATCTGCCAGGATATTGGCAATATCCTTTGGATCAGTATATTTATTGCCATTCTGTTTTAGCTCAGAGCAAATCTGAGCATTGCCATTTAGATTCTTGACATAGTTATAGAATGCTTTGTGGTTGTCTTTGGAATCTTTGGCAATTTTATTTTCATAACTAGCTTTGGAGGATTTTATGAGGCATCTCAGTTTCTTACTGAGGCTAGTAAGGGAGTTTTTTGCATCCTGGGATTTTCCTCTTTTCTGCAAAAGTCTTCCTTTTGTTGTAAAGTTTGTTTATGGCAGGGGACCACCAGATTGGCTTCCTTTTTTTGGATGAGAGCATTTTGGTTCTATTTGGGATGGCACGATTCATGCATGAGTGGATGTGATCGTACAGTGCCTTAGTGTAGGATTCAGCAGTTGAACTTTCAGTTCCCGTCTGCATGGGTGTCATGAAGTTTGTCACGTCTGACTTGAGTAGCATGAAGTTGGCTTTGGAGAAGTTTTTTATGGTGGTTTCTTTACTGGGGGGTGGGATGTGGATGTTAAGGGTGATTAGCTTATGGTCAGACCTGACTAACAAGGGGGTGACCATAGGTATGGAGCATTGATTTGCCAGGTTGGTAATGACCAGGTCTAGGATATTGGAGCCCCTGGTGGGACTATGGATTAGTTGATCCAGGGCGTTGGAATTTATGAATTCCAAGAACCGTTGCGCAAAGGTGTTGGGACATGAGTAGTTTTCCCAGTTAATGGCAGGGTAGTTAAAATCACCCAGTATTTGGGTGTTTGGTTCTATCTTAATATTTTCCAGTATGTTTAAAAAGGTGTAGTCAGAATCTTGGGGTATGGTGGGGGATCTGTAGCAAGCTACAATTTGGATTGCAGTCTTACCTAGTGTTAGTTGCACTTGGAGAATTTCAGGCACATTGTGTTGGCCAACTAGCCTGGTGGTGTGAATATCCTTGGTGAATATTGACACTCCTCCACCTTTAGTGTTTCGGTCCTGGTTTGGTGGCCGAAAAGTGTGGTAAGAGTTGTAGCCTGGTATTGCAGGGGTGCTCTCTGGAGCCTTGAACCAGGTCTCAGTTACTGCACAGATATTGATGTTCTCCATTTTTAGGAGTGCCTCGAGAGAGTGCATTTTGAGGTTTAGACTTCTAGCATTGAGTAGCATTACCTTCAGATTTTGCATGCTTGTACCTGTTACGGTGGTGGTTTTGTCCTTTGACATTTGCCTAAAAAAGGCACTATAGGGGTGGCAAGAGCCTTAGCCAATAACCTGAATCCCAGGGGCGACAGGTGCAGACCATCTCTGGCAAAGCATTGTGGTCTGTCAATCATGTCATCCCAGGCAGACAGATACTGGATCCCCTTTGAATGACACCATAAGCTTAGCCAATTGTTGAAGTCAATCATTTTATTCTTATATTGTGGTATCATTCTGGGTGAAGGCAGGATGCTACTCAGGGCTAGGGTCATACCTGCCTGGGCCACATGATCCGAGAGCTCTTCCATGTCTCTTTTCATGTAGTCCAGGGAGGTACGTCTGAAGTCATTCACTCCAACATGGACAATGACAGAGTCATATTTGTACTTGTTGTGGAGTGACTTGAGTGCATGTGTTATGTGGTGGATCCTGGCACCTGACAGGCAGCTGACTGTAATTTTCTCCTTATTCAACCTGGTGAGAGGGACATCAGTGTGCTGGACTATAGAGTCACCTATGACTAAAGTGTTAGGTACATTGTCTTGCCTTAGGGACTGTTGCTGGGTGGCAGCCAACCGGTCCCACGCCTCAGCCCTATATGCTCCCCACAGGACCTGGCCCTGCATGAGTTGGGCCTCATGATCATGGACGAGGAGCCAAACCATATATTTGGACTCCTCAATGCCCCACCTCTGTGTTCGGAAGCAACTACCCTCTCCTACACCTGACATCCTGGCTGCAAGTCGATTCCACAATCAGTTATGCTGTGTATTCCCGCCTATGGGGCTTATATATGCCGTTTTTCCTGCACTTATCTGTGATTGGCCATTTTGGAATTGTATCAGCTTCACAAAACCTGCTTTGTCATGATCCTCTTTCTATTCATTCCTATATATATGCTATTACTGCATTTCTAAGTGCAGCTGTCATGGCTTAGTGGTTCAGTACTTTGCCTATGGTGCATGGTATCCTGGGTTCGAACTTGGCCATTGCTTTTTATATTTTATGACTGTCTACACAGGCTAGGAGTTGTGTCTGTGTAAAGGCAGTTTTGATACAGCTTGCTCAATGTTGCCCGCCAGTTAGCTTGTTGGCACGATGCGCAGCTCCGCGCAAATGGATCACCCTGGTTTACGCATCGTTTGGCTGTTAGCACGCATATTACGCTCAGCTCAGCTACGGGCACACAGTTTCAGCGTGTTAAAATGCTGCTCAACCCCGGGCACTCATTTTACACCTGTTAAACTACTGCTCACCTACGGGCACTCATTTTACACCTATTAAAACACTGCTCACCTACAGGCACCCATTTCACACCTGTTAAAACACTGCTCACCTATGGGCACTCATTTTACACCTGTTAAAACACTGCTCACCTACAAGCAGATATCCTCAATTTGTTAGACTGTAGCTCAGCTATAGGCACATCTGACATTTTTTTTTTTTATCTCACATTTCTTCAAAATACATGGCCCATTTCATTACATTTTACATAAAATATAATTTTATATATGTACATATATGTCAAGGACTTGTTTCATGCTTATTTCACTAAAAATAAAAAGTGATGTTGTGGGGGCTCGAACCATGACTGCCTCCTCTTCAGCCGATGTCGCTACTGCTATGCTATTGCTTCTTGGCTTACTTTGTATATTTAGTTCTTATATGCTTTTCCACTTACTGCTAACTGTGGCTAAGCGCCGGGCATGCCCGCGCAAATGAGCGCACTCACGGGCAAACATCTTTACAACTTATAAAAAAAATAAGATTTTCATTTATACATTTTATGTTCATAGTCTGTGGGGGCATGTGTTGTGTTGTGTTTATTCACATTTACACGGACTCTGTCGTGGGGGTTTACTTTCTGGACTTTTACTCTTCTGGGGGCGTGTCTGTTTGCAGGGATCACCCTACGGACATGCCCCCTACTGTCTTACATGAACAGTGTTAGCCTTAGGTGTGATTCAGCATGCCCTCATGCATATGCTTGACATGCTGACGTCACACCGTTTAACTGCAGCCTCCGTGTAAGCCTTGTAACTCTTACACGGAGGCTTCATGAATCCTGCCCTTTAACTTTTGATTAAGTGTTAACACACATTAATATATTTTTTCTGCTCTCCGTACATTTGCTTGGAATTCATTTACACTAAGTTCTTTTCTTAACCCTAGCAGTGCCTGACATTTGATTTATTCTAAGCATTTTAATACAGTAATGAGGATATCATTTTCACAAAGATTCCTGATAGCTATTGTGCTTCATGCTACATTTTGGCTTTATTAATCTATGCTGTTTGGCTCACTCATCGCATTACATCTCTGAGTTATGATGATTCACTATCACAGATCCTCTGTGTACTACACTTTAATTATATACCAGCACGTTACTCTTTCAGCTTACTTCAGATATATGAAGTCACATGTTATTTTTTATATCCAGTCGACTTATCAAGGTCTTTCTTTGTCAGATTCTTTTCTTGGCAATGTAAAAGTGATCAGTACAAAATGTATGTTTTGCAAAGCTGCTTATTGTTTAACTAAACTCAATACTAAATTCTGTAAGCTTGCTGCCAAACATATATTTTAGGACCATGTCTATAATAATAGAAGAAATACAACTAATGTACAATAACAATTAGCTGGAAAATATATCATATTATTTTTGCTACATGCATTGGATTTTGACATTGCCTATTGGCATCCTAAGAATTATTTCAGGGTAAGTATAATCTGCATGTGAAGAGTATGATAAAATTAATCCTAGATATAGTTTGGTATAACTGGAGCAGAAATGTTTAAAATATACTTTAAAAGGTACGCTAATCTTCTATTGGTTTCAAATTCTTCCCATAAACTTCCAGAGTGAAAAGCCAACCTTTATTTCCTCCTATCCTCCTTACATAGATTCAATAAACAGTTTTTAACCTTTTAGAAAAATGCATAAAGGCTTTAGCCTTTGATTAACTGTTAGTACAAATAAGTATTTCTTTAGGTATAAGTAAATTTGCTTGCTATATATCTACATGCTTACCTAGGGAGGGCATTCATTTCGATCATGTAACAATTGCTCAGGTTTGGACCACACATTGACATACTAATTATGGCTATAAGCATCCTAGAAACTACTTTAAGAACTCACAACAGCTGTAGAAAAATGCAGTCATTTGTTAGTGATTGATGTTTGCATGGAAATAGAATACAGTGATAATACTCAACTATTGCTAACAAAGAATTGGAAGCACAAAATATTAAAAAAATGAAAAATGAAGATAGCAGTATAAGTTGGTAATCTTAATGTTTTGTCAGGCATTATGTAGTCTTGAAGAGTTTGGGACTTTGCTGGGATTTAAAAATATATCTTTCAGTGCCTGTAAAATAAGAATCATCATATTCATAGGATGCCATGAAACATCACTAATGTGTTTCTCTGGCAGATATAGGACATTATGTATGCTGTCAGACTGTGTCATTAAAAGTATGTCATCCTATTTGTGTTTGTCAGTACTTTTATACCCAGACTTCACCATATTTTATATGTGAACTGTCTGTGTTTACAGAGGTTGGGCAACAAGAAAAAAAGACAGGGAATTCTAGACTTCTGTCTGGCAAAAGTCTTCATGCTGGCCAATACATGGTTCATCAAGAGAGACAGTCACAATATCATATACAAGAATGGCCCGCATACAACTCAGGTGGACTTTCTCCTACTAAACAAAGGGCACTGAGGTAGAATCAGTGATTGCAATGTCATTCCTAGTGAAACAGTTGGTGCAGAGCATAAACCTGTGATGGCAACAATCAACTGCAACCAGTGGTCAGAGAAGGCTCTGAGGTCAACAGAGATCAGGTTGAAGACCTCAAATTTGACTGGAGTGAAAGCACAAGAGTCCAGGGAAATACTCAGGACTCTGGCACCTCAAGAAAAATGAGGAATTAGGTGGAGTTGAAGAAGAATGGCAGCATCTCAAAACAGCATATGTGAGGGCTATAGAACAGATATGTGGCCGAGACAGGTATGGAAATAAGGTACATATGGAAAGCTGATATGGTGGTGGAATGCAGAAGTCCAAGAAATTATCAAAAGAATTAAGGAATGTAAGAAAAAGTGGGAAATAGAAAAGACTTATAAGACTAAGAAGGAATGCTGACTGGCTGTCAATGAGGCTAAGACAGCAGTTGCAATAGCAAAGAACAAGGCATCAGGGGTACTCTGCCATCTTCTGGAATGTGACTAAGTTGATAGCACAAAAACTCTATCAGGTTGCATGGCAAAGACAGAAAAATAAAAAAAAATGGTCATCATGCATGAAGCACATGAATGCATAGGGATCCAGCAACATCCTGTTCACCAGTCATCAGGACATCAAAGGCTGACAGAAGGAATACTTCCACCAGCTTTTGAATGAAGACAACTGCATAGAAGCTGTACTGCGCTATACACATCATTCGATGAAAGAGGAAAAAGAGCCCACCACAGAAGACTTAAATGAGAAAAAAATCAGATACAATCAAGATGTTGGTTGAGTTAGGGTAGAAATATCTCCTGACAGTACTTAAAGCAGCGTGGATAAAAAGGTACATCCCAGATGACTAAAGAATAAGCATTCTGGTGCCAGTGTACAAGAACAAAGGGGGACATTTATAATTGTGGCCAGTCTGGTTTATGATGCAACAGTGATACTAAATCAGTGGCCAGAGTACCAAACCCTATTGCCAAAGCCCTGTTACCAAGCATTGTGTGGGAATCTCAATCAAACTCCTTTGTGAAGGAAGACCCAGAAAGCAACAGGCTGGTTTATGATGCAACAGTGATGCTAAATCAGTGGCCAGAGTACCAAACCCTATTACCAAAGCCTTGTTACCAAATGTGGTGTGGGAATTTTATATGAGATCTGTGAAAAATAAGTAATCCAGATATCACTGGAGGTTGTTATTAAATTCTGTTGGAAAGGGATGTGATAAAAGGAGTAAGAGTGATGCTTATGGATACTCATGTATATTTTGATTTGGTCACAAGAGCGTTTATTTTGAAAAGTTTAGAGTAGGTCCTGCAGATAGAACAGGCTTTACAGCACATTAGTGGTCTGTAAATGGAATCAAATGTTCAAATCAGAATAAATAAGGGTCTACCAGATTAGGATAACTTAGGAACAATACAGGGATGCCTTACATCTACAAAGAGCTTTATTTTAGTTATGGAAACATTAACTCAGAGAATAAATAGGTTGAGAAAAAGGTGAGGAGGTGAAGGTGAAAAAAAGAGTATAAAACCTGTTCTCCAATGACTACATGATGTGGAAGGGATGTTGCTTCAGTGTTAAAGAGCATTCAGAAGTTCAGCACAGAATTCAGGGTTGGAGTAATAGTACAAGAACTCCCTAATAACAGGGCTGAAGAAATGAGTTCAAAATCCAAAAGACTTTCTGTGGTCAAAGGGAGGGGAGAAGTGTCTGGGAGTTAAAGTATGCACTACAGTGGTGGAAAATGGAGAAAAAAACTAGGAGGAGTTATGAAATATGACAAAAGAGATGTTGAACAACTGGACTGTAGGGGTGAATACAATTGATGGGAATAGTGCAAGAGTAGAGGTAGTAAAGGTGATGGTGTTACTGTTATTGATTTACATGAATACAAAGCTGTCAGGAGGTAGGGAAACTGGGTGACAGGTTTGTTTGGGGACTGAGAAGAGAAGCAAGACTGAGAAGGAACAAGTAATAGTGAGGAAGGAGGGTGGATAATCCCACGTTTATGAGGTATGCAGTGGCAAAAAATATTAAACAAAGATTGAAGGTATGGAGAATTGGAGGGGCAAATAGAAAATTTGGGAAAACAGTAATAGGAAGAGGGAAAATAAGATAGAGTCAAGCATAGAGAAGGGAAGATTGATGTCATGATATTCATGAAGGAAAAGATAAAGATGATAGAATCACAGGAGGCTAGAATTAAGGATTTTATAAGTAAAGGACAGCAGCAACTGTTCAGGAAAGTGTTAGAGAAGTGCAAAAATAAATCTTGCTAAAAACTCCATTGTGCTTGACTGAGAGTTTCTTAAACAATCTGGAATTACAGAACTGACATAAGTATATTTAAACAATCTGGAATTACAGAGGTGACATAAGTATATTTTTCACACTTTAACTGTTCAGTATTTCTTATCAGTACTGCACTGTTTTTATTTATTTGCTTAACAGTACTGCACTGGTTTTATTTATTTGCTTAACAGTACTGCACTGTCTTTATTTATTTGCTTGACTGAAGTATTTACTTTTCTGTGTCTGCATTTATATATTTGCTGACCTCTGGTTGAATTTTTGTTTTTCTCTCACCCTCCTACCCAACTGCTGTTCTGTTCTTAAAGTTGGTGGCTTTTGCTGTTGCCCATCCCTACTGTAAATTTGATCTGGGACACTCCTCCCAGTCCCATCTCATTAGCTCATTCTACCTAATACAGAGATCATTTGGCAAGGACAAACCTATTAGTTCCTTAACTTTGAATTATCTTCTGTTCCTCTTCTCTCCCTTTCCACTTTGCTAACAAACAAAGAAGAAAAAAACGCACTTTATTCAGCTGCTTTTACTGTATTTGTGTTTCCTACTACTACTCTATTACTTCATCTTGTTTTTTTTGCTACTTGCTGCTGCTTGTTCTATATAGTGTTCAATTGCATCGTTTCTGTTGCATTTATTACTGCTTGTTTATAGCCTGTTTAACAGGAATTTAGAAAACTGGCTAGCAGTAAAAACAATAAAAGGCACCCAAGAGTTAATAAATAAATAATGAACAATTTATTAGCGCTTTTGTTTAGTACAGTCACCAAACTTCTTTAGATAAACCTCCATATAAATTACTACTTGATATATAGTAAAAAAATCCCCAAGGGGGACCATGGAAATTATTATTAGAAAATAAAGAAACCTGGTGGCAAATTTATTTGAATGCTAGTAACCCCCCCCCCCCAGGATTAAATCAAATGATTTCCATTAATAGTTTTTTAAAAATGAAGACATATGACAGATAGCATTTATTTATTCATTTATTTATCTGTCTAGATATCCATGCATATAGTGAAGTAAATGTCATATTCCTTTAAAAGTTTCAAACTGTTGATTAGTATTTTTTATTGGTTGCTGTATCTGTGATGCCATATTTTTTTACTATATATCAAGCAGTAATTTATATGGAGGTTTATCTGAAGAAGTTTGGTGACTGTACTAAATGAAAGTGCTAATAAATTATTGATTATTTATTTATTCACTCTTGGGTGCCTTTTATTGTTTTAATTCCTGGTTTGCTGTCTGTTTCATTTTTGTAATTGGTATGGCTTCGGGCAGTTCAAACAAAGGTACAGGAGCTGTTACCCTAATGGAATTTCAGCAGCTCCATGAGTCTGTGAACAATTTAACCTCCCTCGTCCAGCAGCTGGCTACAAGAATGAGTGAGTCCATCCCGACTGCTTCTAATAGCTGGGTCTACATGAATACGCCGGATATTTTCAATGGAGAACTTAATGGCTCTTTTCCATAACCAGGGCAAGGTGGATTACAGGGTGAAGGAAAATCTAATGACCATTCAAGTTCTGTAGCCTTTTCATTAGTTTCTTGGTTGCAGAGGAACATATCATCTGGTGTTGCAACTACGGGTCATAACACTTTTTTTGATAAATTACTAGATGATTTTTAAATACAAATTAACCAGTTTCCATAAACTGCAACAAGAAAATAAATATTTTAAAGAATGTTTAAAGCTCCAATAAGTGCCCAAAGGGCTCTGGTTATGGAAATTTCCAACTGGATTAGTGCAACATTCATTGTTACACCAAGAACTTCTTGCCATGTTCGACAGACATGGCTGCGAGTTAATGGAGTTATTGATCAAACATAACTGTGTAACAATGGATAAATTGTATGTGTAAATTAAAGAACTTGATGGAAAAATCAATAGCAATGCTTTGTTTAGTTGCTATAAAAGTCAATATGACTCGATTGTTAAGGACATAGACACATTGTGTAACTCCATTTTGAGTAGGAAAAATAAAAAACTGGGCCAAGATAAAACAGCTTATGCACAAGGCAAAGCTTATCCCTTGCCTCCGTTGGGGCAAGTGAATAACACACTTAATAAAAGGCCACAACAGCATACTGATGATATGGGCGAAGATGCTGATGGTGAAGTGGTTCCTTTAGACCAACCAGAGGTGCGGAGGTTGGAGAGATTGCGGAACCGAAGACAGCAGAATCAGGGGCCACATCCACAAACCAACCGCTGGAATCAGAACCAACAGAGGAACAAAAATTTGAACAACAGATATTAGATGTGACTGTTAATACTGGCTGTAGTATTATAGAAAATACTATGCATGATTTTAAAATATATAACTACAGCCCAGTACCTATGAATGAAAAATGTGTAAATTTGTTTAGTAAGGGATATACCTTTGTTCCTAGTAAGCCAGTTGATTTAGTTAAGTCAATTTTAGACCTTAAAATGTATGTTAGAAATTTAAACTTGAAAGTCTTGTTTTTTAATAAAAATTTAGCCTACGATAATAATGAGACAACAGATGTGAATTTAAGAATTCCCAGTGCTTTTAATCCAGAATTACATCCCTTATTAAAGATGTTTGAAACTGTTTGTGAGCTAGATTTCAGATATTATTTTTCACAGTTTAATGGTGGAGAAAATATGTCTGATGAATTTATTTGAACATCTCACATCATTCAGTGACCTTAGATTTATGGGTCCTGATAAAGGTCGTGGCATGGTGATCATGCAATATGATGATTATGTTCAAAGAATGTTCCAAATGTTATATAGTGGTACTTATGATGAAATATCTATTAATGAAGTGAATCTTGGATATAAAAGAATTGACTGGGAATTGTCAGATATGTCAAGTCAAGATCAGATTACTATACATGAATATAACTATATTGTCAATGAATGGCCAAGGGTACCGGTGATTTTCAGAGTACCCAAAATACATAAAAACTTAATTAATCCTCCCCAATACCCATTGTTGACTCAGAAAAATCTAAAACTAGTTATATAGCAAAATATTTGGACAGACAACTAAAACCTGAAATGAGTAAAATTCCTAATCTCTGTCATGATTCCTGGCATTTTATGACTAAATGTAATGAATTGTATCCATTTTCTGATGGTATTTTCATTATTATTGATGTGCAGGATTTATTTAGTTGTATTCCTCATGAAGAAGGTAAAGAGTGGCTTGGTACATACCTTCATGAAGTAATGAGCCTGAACCAAGACAAAATCAATGTAATTTGTCAGTTATTAGACTTGGTGTTGGGCTTTAATTATATATACTTTGAAGGACACTATTTTAGGCAGATGGAAGGTGTAGCCGTGGGGTCAGCCTGCTGCCCCCTATTTGCCAATATTGTTATGGCATGGTGGGAGAGGGAATACTTATGCCCGAGTCCATACTATGCATACATTAGTATGTATTTATGTAAGATACCTGGATGATTTGTTTATTGCATGGAATGGGCCAATGGCAAAAATAGATGAATTTATTCAATATATTAATCAGATAATAAGATTTTTGAAGTTTATCCATGTTGTAAGTGTAGACAAGGTGGCCTGTTTGGATGTTTTGGTTTCAAAAAATGGAGAAGGTTTAAAATCTAACATCTTCAGAAAAACCAACATTTTCGAACACTTATTTACATTATTCTAGTAACCATCCTGCTCATGTCAAATGTGGAGTAGTTAAGGGCCAGATGGTCCAAGCTGCCCGTATGGTTTCAGACTATGATGACTTCATTGCTGAGTGTTCCTTTATATCTAATATGTTTTACAACAGAGGATACCCAAGAAGAATGGTCAATCAGATTCGTAATGAGGTTATAAACAAGCATAAACAAGCTGTGTATATTCCATTGTTGAATCAATTTAGACAGAGGGCAAAATCGGGTATGGAATGTGAAGATAATAATGTACAAGACATCAGTATTATTATTACTAATAGTAACTTAGTTTGTTCATAAGGTAGAAAAAGAGAAATATTTTGCCCTTTTGTTACCACCTTGCAGGATAATGGCAAAATTATGATGGATATTTTATCAAAGAATTGGAACATTATCACTATGGAAAAAGGTTTATCTAACAAGCTAGGGATTAGCCCTAACATTGTATATAAGAGATGCCCAAATTTCAAAAATATTTTAGAGAGACAATCAGTTGGTAAAAATAAAGGTAGAATGTTTCCCTGTGGTATGTGCAGTCAGTTTGGATATGTATTTTGTGGGTCTAGCTTAAAAATAGGTAACAAACATATTTCAGTCCAGGGCAGGTACAGTTGTTATACACAAGGGGTAGTGTACATCACCTGCTCTACAAAATGTCCATCATTTTATGTTGGCAAGACTGAGCGCAAGCTATCCCAAAGAATTTATGAGCATATGTATGACATCTCCCACAATAAGAATACAAATGCATTATTTAAGCACACCTGCACACATCCCACACATAATAATTTACATTTTCTGTTGTCTATCAGGTTGAAAAGGATCCCTGAGGGAGACCATGGAAATTATTATTAGAAAATAAAAAAACCTGGTTGCAAATTTATTTGAATGCTAGTACCACCCCAGGATTAAATCAAATGATTTCCATTAATGTTTTTTTTAAAAATGAAGGCATATGACAGATAGCATTTATTTATTCATTTATTTATTTATCTGTCTAGATATCCATGCATATAGTGAAGTAAATGTCATATTCTTTTAAAAGTTTCAAACTGTTGATTAGTAATTTTTATTGGTTGCTGTATCTGTGATGTCATTTTTTGTACTATATATCAAGTAGTAATTTACATGGAGGTTTATCTGAAGAAGTTTGGTGACTGTACTAAACGAAAGAGCTAATAAATTGTTCATTATTTATTTATTCACTCTTGGGTGCCTTTTATTGTTTTTACTGCTAGCCAGTTTTTTTAATTCCTGGTTTGCTGTCTGTTTCGTTTTTATAGCCTGTTTAAATTGTAAGTGTTATTCTAAGCCTCTTAGATTTGGTTTAAGCACTTGGGCTTTTGGCCTACCCCTTAGCTCTCCCTGGCTTTTCTCCCACAGATACTGACAAATATGGATGCATAATTGCCTACAGTTTCTCCTTACAGTCTGGTTGATATGGGCATCCTGAGACAGTGTAGCAACTGGCTCGTATACAGACAACCATCTACTACTACCAACTAGGAACACAATTTGTGAGAGATACAATTACATTAGGAACCTAGAATCTATGCTCTCTCTCTCACAAGCCAGTATATCTGGCACTGAGAAGCTTGTCAACACAATCGCTGCACCTCAAACACCACCCACACCTACACAACGCACACACCCACATATGCAGAAGTCATCAACAAAAACATACCCAAACAAAGGAGACCTCTGAGGCAAAAACACACACAATCTCCACAGCCCTCAACACCACATACCATGCATAGTTCACACACCTGTGTCTCACAGCCACTAAGGCTTAAACATAAACCCAACATATTAGTCACAGGTTACTCCATTGTGAGTCACACAGATGTGCTTCTTAACAGGCTGGATAAGGAGAAAGCCACAGTTAGTTGTTTGTCAGAGGCCAAAATCTGCCATATCACACACACTCAAGTCTCTCAACAGCAGGTAATGTTATGACTCTGTCATAGTCCATGCTGGTGTGAATGACTTCAGACGTACCTCCCTGGACTATATGAAGAGAGACATAATTGAACTCGCTGAATATGTGTCCCAGGCAGGTATGTCCTTAGCCTTAAGCAGCATTCTACTGTCACCCAAAATGATGCCTCAATACAAACAGAAAAATATTGACTTTAACAATTGGCTTAGTTTCGGGTGTTACTACAGGGGGATCCAGTACCTGACAGCCTGGAAAGATATGATTGACAGACCAAAATGCTTTGCCAGAGATGGCCTGCATCTGTCTTACTTGGGCTTCAGGCTTCTGGCAAAGGCTCTTGTCTCCCCATTGTGTCTTTTTTAGGAAAAGTGATAAGGTTAAAACTGCCAACATACAAATTTCAACAAAATGCAAATTAAAGGTCATGCTACTAAATGCTAGGAGTCTAAACATGAAACTGCACTCATTGCAAGCATTCTTAACCCTGGAAAATACTGACATTTAAACAGTCACAGAAACCTGATTCAAAGCTGCGGAGAGCACACCAGCTTTACCTGATTACTCATCCATCATACATTCAGACTCCAAACTGTGGGCAGTAAAGCCAAAGAAGGTGGGGTTTCAATATATATTAAAAACATACACACCTCCAGGCTGATCAAGCAGTATGACACACAGCAGACACTCCAGGTGCAATTAACCACTGACAAGACCCCTATACAAATCATAGCTAGCTACTGGCCCCCAAATCTGACTCAAGATGTCCCAATCTGCCTATCTGAACCTCTTCGACTGTATCAAGATTCACCCCTTACCCTGATCCTGGGGGGACTTTAACTACTCAAACATAGACTGGAAGACCTACTTATGCCAGAACACAAATGCCCAGAGATTCTTCAATTTTGTCAGTGCAAATGCTTTAGAACAGCTAGTCGATACCCACACAAGAGGTGATAATATCTTGGACTTGGTATTAACCAACATGAGTAACCACTGCAGTATCCCTGCAGTATCATCCTTCCTGGTAGGATCCGACCATAAAGCAGTCACTTTCAAAGTCACCATCTGCCCTAACCCCCTCTAGTTAAAGGGGCACTGTCTCGTTTCTGAAATGGCATTTCTACCTCGGACCGAATCTCAAAAACTGCCAATCACTTATTAAATCACCTCCCATTGTTTGACATCACTCACAACGTTCTGGGAATCCCACCCACGGCATTACATTTCTTTCAAAAAAGGTGCGCAAACCTATAGTCCAGTCCTGCTTTTGTTCCCTCCGGAATATGAGACTCAACCTTTGAGTTCCTGGCTTCAGACAGCGCTGCCTACATCGTAGCATTTCCTTTATATGCTGTTATTGGAGGCAGCTATTATTTTTTCTCTTTTATTTCGACTTGTATGCAAAATACTTTTATTAGCTATTATCTGCTGTTATAACACTTTTCATGGTCTTTCCATTCTTATTCATATTGCAGCTACAATGGGAAAAGCATGCAGGGTGAGAGAAACAGATTCCTTGAGTTGAAGGCTTTTCATTTCATTATAGCAGTAGTGTTTTCGTTCAGCCAATGTTGTATATATACACACAATATATATTGCCCAAACGAAAATACTACAGCTATAACGAAAAGAAAAGACTTCAAATCAGCAATGACTGTTTCTCTCATCATGCATGCTTTTTCCCGATATATCACAATCGCAAACTGCCAGCACACTTTCTACATGTATTGAACCCTGTCAAACATGTGCTGTTCAGGTCCGTACATTTTCTTAGCAAATGGACTTAGAAATACTGCTTTTTTATTTTATTTTTTCCTGTTCTGACCTCAGTGCAGGCAAGGCTGCATAAAGCAAAAGAAGAAAACCAAACAGTCACAACGACACTTTTTTCATGATGTCATTTTTCCCACAAAGCAGATGATTGCACTCATTTGCAGACTGCCAGCACACATGTTACATATATTCTGTGCAGGTCCCTACATAACTTACATAACTCTCTTTTTTTTCTCAGCAAAACTACTGCTTTCTCTTTTTTCTGTTCTGACCACAATGCAAGCAGACGATTGCATGCAGTACCGCTCAACCACACAGATGTTCGCACAATGTCAAGCTGTGATTCCTTTTTTTATATATTTCATAAATCGAGCTGATAATGGAAACAAAATAATAGATGATAGCCTAGCAAACCAACTATAAATTGCAGAACTTTAATATTAATTTGAATCTTATGAACGATATACACATAGGGAATGCTTCTCACATGTGCACACTGGATGTTTAATTTTTGTGCATTAGCATTCCTCATGAGGGAAGTACCCATGCTATTAAGGATTCATTGAAAATAATCTAGTATTTATTCTAATACATTTAATCAGTTTTTGTTAGATTTGGTCAAGATAGTCCTGAAACATACTACTGTTTTTTATCGAGCATTCAGTTGGAAGGACTGCATGGGTATTACTTTGGCCTTGACTGATAGCTGGTTTACAATTCAGGATGCAATAGTGTTTTAGGGCATATGCAAATTGAGAGAATGTTTTTAGGCGATTGTTGGCTTATCAGTTAAAATAATTTGTGTAATATTTAGTTAATCCCCCAGATTCATGAAGCTAGGCGCAAGGCTGGTGTAAGGCTTGCGCCGGCAGTGCAGTGTATAATCGGCGTAGCAGCGCCACATGCATAGTAATGAGTGCGCACCGCAACCACAAACACATGCAGAGGGCACGTGCGCGAGCCCAAGTAGGATGCGCCCGTAGGCGTGGCCAAGCCGGCAGGTGAGGAGCAACCTAAAGTGCTGACTGTCACAGGCCGCCTGCAATAGTAACTGCACCAGCCAGTGTCCGTGGATAATGAAACGTACGCAGAGTATGCAACATAGTACCCGTTCACACAAAACGAAGAACCAAACATTAACCCACGAAGTCCAAATTGTACCCGTCCAAGGAACAAAGGATATGCGTAATACCGTGTCCGTTACGCAATGCACTGTCAGTGGGCATACCTACTGAAGGTGTACCGCAGCATGTCAGTGCGCCGCACCTACACACAAGTAGCCCCATGGGCATGGTCACCAGCAGTAGTGAGAGTACACAGCCGGGCAGCCATGTCTATATAACAACCAGAAGGAAACCAGATACCCTAAACACAGACAAACATGTGCATAGCAACATGTACTACACCCAGCAACGTGCCCATCGCATACACATAGGACGGCGATGCAGCGTAATATCCAGAAGCAGAACCCATGCATGCAAATGTAATACACAACAGCCCCGTCATAGCACGTAACCCGCACCCATGTACGACCGTGCACCCAACCCAGCTAGCAGCCTTGCGCAGCTGCACACCTACACACAGTGGGTATACCTCAAATGTAGTATGAAGTATTGTCCTAGGCAGTGCCAGGCAGGCAAATATGTACCCCATATGTCAACATCCCACCTCAGGTACTGATATCCAAATGGCTGCATGTGAATGTGTCGGCAGAATGTGTACATCCCGCATGTGGTATTGACCTGTCGAAATCCCATAGGCGTTCACACGCCACGGTGTCCATAACTGTACACATCTGGACAAAGCAGTATGTTCAGCCGCCGTACTGATGATTAGCTATGCAGACATGTCAAACACAACACATAGGGCGGAACATCTGCCCACCAAGCAGGACACCCCAACAGGGTGCCACATGCACAGAAGGTGAAGGTGGGACATCACACGTAGAGAATAGTGGTGCCGGATGGCCAAACACCCACGGCCAATGCAAAGAATGGAATAACATGTATATGCCTGGATGAATGGGTATGTCATATCATGGGAATAGGCTAAGCTATCCAACATAATAGCCATGCGTACCAGATACAAACTGCCAGTAACACGCAGTAGTAATGCAGGAAGGTATACACGACTGTGGGAATATCACAGGACATATGGCATGTGCCAAGTGTTGACGCATGACACAAATGTCCAGGATGGGGCTCCCTGCAAAGAGGAACATGTGCCAACCCCACCCCCCACAGATGTATCGGCAGTGGAAACACAACCCAAACACACACCAACTCCACCGTCCATCCCACGATAGCAACGGAGGCCGGTCAAAGACCACCATGATGCGTGCACAAACAGGGACATGTGTAACCGTTGCCCTGAAAACCCCCCACAGGCCAACGAATAATAGTATGGACATATGCATGTAATGCTGTGAAGGATGTGTGGTAGTCCTCAGTATCACAGAGGTAGGTACACAGATACACTGTAATCAACCGTGACATATGTGCACTGTACACAGCATACCTGCAGGTAATACATAGTTCAATCATGTGCCACAGAAATATCCACATACGAATGAGGACAGGGGATAGACAAGTGTGAATGGGACAAACTATGAACATAGGTTCATAGGTTCATAGGTTCATAGTAGGCTATCCGCCCAAGGGCAGCTATAAGCCTAGCCCATAGTTATGTTGCCTTTGCCACCCCTTCAGTTTGAAGAAAACTATGCCTATTATATTGCTGTACCTCTGTCAAGCAGTGACACTGAAGTAATCCCTGGGGTATATCTGCAATCTCCCATCCATTGGTCAAGATTCCCCTCGAACAAGGCCAGTGAGATGCTCTGCCTCACATGTACTGGGATGTTGTTCCACAGCATAGTGAGTGTCTGGGTGATGAATCTGACCCTCCAGCACATTCTATTAATGACCATGTCAAGGTTTACGTCACCTGCCCTTGTGGTTCTGAGGGATCTAGATTCATTAGGTGAAGTATAGTCATCAAATCCGGGTTCGACATGGCCTTGTATGTCAGGCACAGGTCACCTCTGAGCAAGTGGTATGCGACTGAATAGAGCAGGAGTCCTGTCAGTCGGGCAGCATAACACATATTCCTGAGACCCTGCATCCGTTTGTCGATGAACTGTTGGGGCCTTTCCAGCTGCAGCAGGTGTCGGGTCAGATACATTCCGAACGGGGCATTGTACTCAATCATAGGTCTAATGAGTGATGAGTACAAGGGGACGATGACCTCCCCTGATCTAGATGTGAATCTAGGGCTAGGAGGGTGGCCTAATGGTTAAGGTGTTTAACTTACAAACCCAAGGTGCAGGGTTTGAGTCTCACAAGGGATAATTGGCTAGGCTTACAAGGGGAAACTTTTTCTGAACCCACAGACATTGCCAACATACTGGCAGACAGGTTCAGTGCAAATTTCTCCCCTCCCTCCCCCCCAAAAGGAGAAATATCTATCCCACCAGAGTCTAGCCTCCCAAACATCTCAGATGCCCAGGTGAGAGCTGCTCTCTCTAAAGCAAAAAACACAGCATCAATGGGACCGGACGGTGTCCCCGGCTGTGTGCTACACGAACTCAATGAGGAACTAAACCCACACATAAGGCTGCTGTTTAATCTTAGCCTTACTACAGGATACATACCCAAAGAATGGCGTCCGGCAACTGTGGTCCCACTCCACAAAGGCGGTGCTTCTACGGACCCTGGAAATTACCGCCCCATAAGCTTGACGAGCCTTGTCTGCAAAGCTATGGAGAGGATCATAATGGAACTCATAAATAAAGACATTGGGGACCTACAGACACTGGATCCTACCCAATTTGGCTTTGTCAAGGGCAGATCCTGCCTCTTGAACTTGGTCGACTTTTTCAAAACAGTCACTAAGGCCATTGATGAGGGTAAGGCAGTTCACACAGCCTACCTTGACTTAGCAAAAGCATTCGACACAATACCCCACTCGGGCATCATAGAAAAGCTCACCAGCTTAGATGTAAACCCATATGTCACAAGATAGGTTGCAAACTGGCTCAAGGACAGAACACACAGGGTTAGAGTTGCTGGTGCCATGTCAGACTCTAAGCCGGTCACGAGCGGTGTCCCACAGGGCTCAGTCCTGGGCCCCCTCTTGTTCGGCATTTATTTTTCTGAAGTGCAGGCAAACATAGGGGGATTGTGGCTGACAAAATTTGCAGATGACTGCAAACTGGGCACCATAATTGACACTCCATTAGACACAGACATCCTCCAGAAAGGTCTCATAGAAATGGATAACTGGTGCCAGAGCCATGGCCTTAAGCTAAATGCCAAAAAATGTATAGTCATACCCTTTGGGAAAAACAAGGTAACCCCTAATTACCACATAGGTGGTAATCCATTAAACACGGAAGAAGTTATCAGGGACCTGGGGACCCAAGTTGACAGTAACCTCTCTTATGACACTCACATTGCCAAAGTGGTTAGGAAGACCTTCTACATTGCCCACCTGATCATGAAGGGATTCACATCCAGATCAGGAGAGGTCATTGTACCCCTGTACTCTTCACTTATCAGACCAATGATTGAGTACAATGCCCCATTGAATGTACCTTACCCGACACCTGCAGCAGTTGGAAAGACCCCAAAAGTTCCTCACCAAAAGGATAAAGGGGCTCAAACATATGTCATATGATGCCCGACTGAAGAAACTCCAGCTCTATTCAGTCGCATACCGTCTGCTCAGAGGAGATCTGTGCCTGACATACAAGGCCATGTCCAACCTGGAATTAATGGACATGCTCCACCTCAAAAAATCCAAATCCACCAGAGCCACGAGGGCAAGAGACTTAAACCTCAACACGGATATAAATAGGACATGCTGGATGGACAGATTCATCACCCAGAGACTCCCTACACTATGGAACAGAATCCCAGTCCATGTGAGGCAGAGCCCCTCACTGACTCTGTTCAAGAGAAATCTTGACGAGTGGATGGGAGATCGTAGGTTTACCCCGGGAATTATCTCTGTATCACTGCTGGACAGAGGCACAGCAAACTAATGGGTATAGTATTCTCATCCTAAGGGGTGGTGAAAGCCACACACACTCTGGCTAGGCTTATAAATGCCCTAGGGCAGATAGCCTAGTATGAACCTATGAACCTATGAACCTATGCATGATCAGGTGGGCAATGTAGAAGGTCTACCTAACTACGTTAGCAACGTGTGTGTCGAACGAATGGTTACTGACAACCTGGGTTCTCATATCCCTGGTAACTCCCTCAGTGCTCATTGGATTGCCACCTATATGGTAGCTAGGGGTAACCTTGTTCTTCCTGAAGGGTATGACTATGCATTTCCCGACATTTAGCTGTAGGCCATGTCTCTGGCACCAGATATCCATATCTGTGAGGCCCTTCTGAAGGATATCTGTGTCAGATGTGTGTCCAACTATGGCACCCAGTTCGCAGTCATCTGCAAACATTGTCAGCCATAACCCCCCTGTGTTTGCTCGTACTCTGGAAATGTAGATGCCGAACAAGAGTGGACCCAGGACTGAGCACCGTGGGGCACCACCTGTGACCGGCTGTGAGTCTGACATGGTGCCAGCAACTATGACTGTGTGGGTTCTGTCACTTAGCCAGTTTGCAACCCATCTTGCGATGTATGGGTTTACATTCAAGCCGATGAGTTTATCAATGATACCTGAGGGGGGTATTGTGTTGAAGGCCTTTGCCAGGTTGAGGTAGGCTGTATGGACTGCTTGACCCTCATCAATGGCCTTGGTGACTGTTCCTAAAAAGTCAACCAAGTTTAAAAGGCATGATCTGCCTTTGACCAAGCCAAACTGGGTTGGATACAAAGTATGCAAGTCCCCTATGTCTTTATCTATGAGTTCCATTATGATCCTTCTCCATGGCTTTGCAGATAAGGCTTGTCAAGCTAATGGGACAGTAATTAGCAGGGTCAGTGAAGGCACCGCCCTTGTGAAGTGGGACTTCAGTCGCCTTGCGCCACTACTTGGGTACGTTACCTGAGGTGAGGCTAAGATTAAACAGCTGTCCTAACTGTGGGTTTAATTCCTCATTGAGTTCGTGGAGTACACAGCTGGGATACCATCTGGTCCCATGGATGCTGTGTTTACTGCCTTGGAGAGAGCATTTCTCACCTGTGCGATACAGATGTTCCGGGGGCCACAATCCTCTGGTACAGATATCTCTCCATGTGGGGGGAGGGGGGGAGACGTTTGCACCGAACCTGTCAGCCAGTATGTTGGCAGTGTGTGTAGGTTCAGTAATCGTCACATCAGTCTGAACCCAGTCTGAGCATATCTGGGAGTGTCCTCCCAGGTGTCCAACATAGCTAAAGAAGGCCTTATGATTGTCTGTCGAGTCCTTGGTGATTTATCTGTCGAATTTGCCCTGGATGATTTCATGAGAGCTTGTAGTTCTTCACATATAATGAGCAAGGGTGTCTTACCTCACAAGGATTCCGCTCTATCTCGTTGTAGCTACCTCCTTTCGTTGTAGAGCTCGTTTATGGCTGGGGTCCACCAGACTGGATGCTTGGCTTTGGTACAAAGAGTCTTAGTTTTGTATGGGATTGCCTGATCCATGCAGTCCTGTAGGTGCTGGTAGAAGGCATATGTAAGTGATTCAGCGGTTTGAGTAATGTTTACCACTGGCTCAGGGGCCTTAAAGGAGACCACACTAGTGTTCAGAAGTGTGAAGTCGGCTTTTGAGAAAGGCATATGTATGGTAACCGGCACCACCCACAGCATTGTATGCCAATAGCAGAAGCTATTGTATGTTGCCCAAACACACGTGTCCGTACACATGGAACATCATAGCAATAAACCATGCCTGGATGTGTGTAATGCTAGATATACCCACGGCAGATGTGGTGCGTCCCCGAGGCCGACGCCCGAGGGACCACACACATAGCCGGCCTTAGGCATAGGCCAACTAGGCAGCCGCTTAGGGCGCCGCTCTACTAGGGGCACCTTTCCAGCCTTCATTTGGTGTAGGTAGACCAGGATGGGGGTAGCGGGTGATGTGGTGGGGGCACCATGGAGTCCTTTTGCCTAGGGCACCACTTGACCTAAGGCCACTCTTACAGCAGTACCCACACCCAGACGCGGGTCAATGCTAGTATGTGATATCATCTATGGAAAGAAACCATATATTCCCAGACATAATGGCACAGCATAATGCCTGTCCGCCGCCCAAAGCAGACATACGGCACCCGCGGCGGTGCGGACATACTGCGCGAGATGTCCGTTACCAATGTCAACACTGTCTCGCTATGTGAAACAAAGTCAACATAGCGATTCAATACTAAACAGCGACGGAGAGCCCGATGTCCCCGTTGCTGAGCTGTACAACCTGTTCCGCCATGTTAAATGTGTGTAGCAGAGCGGGACCTCCCCAAACTAAGCAACGGACATGTCCATGGCTCAGTGAAAGCCGTCACGCAATGTTAAACCCATGTAATATAGCGAGACAGGTTATAAATACCGAGGTTTAGTAATGGAAATAGGTCCGTTCGACCAGACCGTGTGCAATTACTATAACAAGATCTACAATGGGCATGCCGGCCAATCAGCGCACATGGTTAGGAATAATGGGGGGGGTATGGTATCATAGACACGGACAAACCGTGCCCATGTGACTCGTCTGACATTCGTACACGGTCAGGGCAGTTCCGTACACTAGGCGGACAAGACCAAACCCAAAGCACCACAGGAACACCCTGACAATCTAAGGCCTGTATGCGTAGGGGATATAAGCCCCTGTGATCTGAATATCCCTGCGGTCATGACATATGCTTTCTGGGCCATGAGCGGGAGGGAATAAGGAATGTTTAACATGTAGTACCGCACCTTTCCCAGCAGGAGAATGGATGCCTGTGACATACGTGAGTGCGGGGGGGTGGGGGGATATGTAAATTTAGCTAAGTACCATGGGTATGCATATAAATGAGACCGAACAGCTAAAGTGTAGTGGTCACAGTAACCGGCAAATGTGAATGCAGTCCCATTTGAATTATGACTATAGAACATATAAATGTGAACGTGTACGTAATGCGTCCATGCCGCAAAGACTGTTACATGTGTAAAGGTGAAAGTGCGTTCCGCACACGTCCGTCAACCGGATCAGAGATATGTTACCGGAACAGTCACAACTAACACAGACCACGTAACCACACAGACCTAGTAAACATATGTAACCAGAATACGGATATGCATGTGCGCCTGCGCGTAACCCACAATTAGGAAATGCAAGTGCGCGTGTGCGTGTGTGATCCACTCACAGCAGGGAATGTTAAGGCTGTGTCCTCCACGTCAGTCATACATGTCTCAAAACTGTCAGCCTCTGAAAGTATGGAATCGGGCAATGGCATGTAAAGTACCATTAGAAATAGTGAGAAACACACGCTATGTGAAAAGACAAACATAGAATGTGGATAAAATAACATGTGTGTTAGTAGAATGGATTGACGACGGTTATGCATCTGTAACCCGACCCACTTGTCAGAAGATGCCCCCGTACGAAATGTGTTCAGTTGGCTCACACTTGTTGACCGGGCTAGGCTAGCTGGATATATGTCCAGTGTCAGCAGAGGCCCGTGGAGAAATGCTCCACACACAATAATAGCACAACATACCAAAGTACTCATATATGTAACCAAAATAGAACAACAATAGAAAGTGTCCTGAAAGGAATGGTTACACACAGATCCCAGACGAAAGAAAAATATATGGCCAGTGGAAGCAAGTCACAATTACGGGATCAGGTCCCTATAGAAGCAAGAAGGTCTCACATGACACGCCAGCGAATTGCCAGATAGACACAGGTCAATGTAACACACAGCAAGATTAAGGGCCAACCAGCCGTACACCATGCCAGAACCTGTACAGTGGAAAGGTATGGCATGGTAATTGATGTGTGTACACAGGTAATCCACAGACAGTAACAAAGCAAGGTATGAAATGAGGGGTTCACATGTATATATCTACACACAGCAGTCCGACCCGTATATATGACGATGGACATAGATTTGTCACTTGAAAACAAGATGTAAACAACTACAGTTTATTCCATATCATATTGATATAGTTATAATACAGTCATATTCATATTTAACATCGTGACCCTTATTTACATTCATATTTATACAAAATATGCATTTAATTGTACTTATTTATTCCATGAGTTGGAATCTTAATGCAACAATTATACACATTGATATACAATATCATTATCAACACACTACATTCTAAGGTTTACTCACAACAATTGTCAACTATGTTTCAATATACTGATCGTATTGACCAATATTGTATTTATATTAACACATTGTTGTTGTATTATTGTTTCCATTAAGTAATGTATGCAACACCGATTTGTATATGTCACTTTATCATCAAGACTTGGAGCACTGTCCACTTAACTATGAGCAAGTTTATTAATTAGTTGACTTTAAACTGACTCTGAAGGAAGTATATAAGGGATGACTATCTAATGTATTTCGTACTCCGATGATGCCCCATGTTAGTGGGTGAAAGAGCTCAGTATCTTTTGACTGTGGAGTGTATCGTTTTTGTCATCGTCTGTCTTGGCATGGTTTAAGTTCAATAATGTCTTTTATGAAGATGACCAGGACTCAAGGTCTGCTGTATTTCCGCTTACTGGCACATGGATATGGATAGGCCAAGTAATACATAATATGGGTAGTCAAACAGACATCCGCGATTGGGGAACATACAGCAGCAGTCCAAACCACTGGCCAGATGGTGACAGTCCAACAAGTTCTACACTTTACATATGCACATTGGTGTCCATTGTAGGACTCCAAAAATTGATCCGTTCGCAATATCAACCAACTGCAATCGACCCAGAAGAAATGACAGCCGTGACTACAGCACCGCTAGACATATGCACCACCAGCGTGTTTAAGGTTGATGACAAGTGTCCATGAAATGCAGGACATATGAAAAGAAATCCCCAGAATGTCGAGTCCATAGAAGTGCGTCCACATCCCAGTCCCGCACACATGAAGGATGTGTAATGTGTACCGTCGAGGGTTGCAGCCATGGGATCCTGGGTATGCAGAAATGGGGCTCGGTGTTGTTTGGCAGATAATCCGTTGTCCCACCCCGTGGGAGGGATGTGGGTATAGCACATGCCTTACTCCCCACTAATGATGCAAAGCATCCACCGGAAAATGCTAAAAGCAGGTGTGAAATGTGTACAGCCCTATATCAGTGTCCAGTAGGCAATTCCCATGGATGGCCAAGCGTCACCAAGATGGCACCCATAACTGGAAACCTGGTGGAATTACACAGCTGCAGTAAGGCATAGCACAGGAAATACAGATAGGGACTACATTAGACATTCCCCATACAAAGTCAGACCGCCGTGCGAATACCGGCGTACACAGCTCTCAATCTGCCATCACCAAAATGGGGATCACTCACTTCCATAATGCGGAACAAATGGGCGACCTGTGGAACACATACTAATGGCACACTAACAACTTCAACTAGGAAGGTCATAGGATGGTTAAACTATGGCGTTCCCACTTATAAAGAAGATCCTTTAATGAATTAATATGATTAATGTCAATTGACCATGGAATACACCTAATCAACATAAAATAACCGTTGGCACCTTATGGCACACAATCCATAAAACAAATAGGTAGATGAAACAGTCAACGTAGAAATTGTCCAGGACAGTGCCCAAATGGTAAAAAAGGTTCCTTTATAGACAAGTAAGCACTTTCACCCGTAGGCTCCGTCAGACTTACACATAACATAAAAGCATCCAGGCTTTAAATATCCCTCCTTACACTTTCATTGGTGAATTTCTCATCAAACAATGAACAATTAACCCCAGCATATAAAACGCAGACGCAATGTTAACTACACACACATATATTAACATCTTCAAAAACATCCTATTAAAACATGTTTTATATATTGTACTATGCCTAATACCCATCAATCAAAGATCTAACAATATATATAGAAAATATGTATATTATATCAATGTAATACAGTGGTAAACAACTGAAAGAGTGGACTAATGGGTGTTAAATGTATAGCTGTACCTAAACTACATTCCTGTTATTTGTGTTTAAGCCACCTGCTTCTCAAAAAAGGCTTAATCTGTGCTTCATCATTCATCCCTGGTGTGTGGTCAACTCTCCACCTAATAATCCATCTCAATCCGCATTCTAAAGTATAGTTGATAAGGTCCCCCCCTCTGGTATTAAAATCTAGCCTTTGTAAAACACTGAATGTAAAAGTATGCCTTGTGATGTGCTCATAGCCGGCCGTAGGCATAGGCCAATCCGGCGGCTGCCTAGGGCTCCACACTAGCAGGGCCACCTTTCTAGTAGGTATGTCATGTAGGTACACCAGGATGGGGGCACCATGTGTTGTGGTGGTGGGCACCATGGAGCCCCATCGCCTAGGGCAGCGGTTGATCTAAGGCCGCTGCCGTAGGAGGGGTAGTACGGTCTGCAGATATGTGCTGAAGTGCACATGAAACAGCGGTCTACAAGGATTACCCATAGTGGTGACACCTGCACAGACGGCTATAGCGGGACATACACACGACCATGCATACAGCTCAGATAGACATACACACACCATAAACAGGCAATTATACACAAGGTTTATGGCGTGTACGGGTACAGTGTCAGTACAGCAAGGATAGCTGTCTGCCACGATATCCATCAGATGTCTCTAGGGCATGCTGGAATACGGACGTTGCATGGACAATGAGTGGATATGCATCGTACC
The DNA here is from genome assembly GCF_019279795.1 of Protopterus annectens. Taxonomy (NCBI): domain Eukaryota; kingdom Metazoa; phylum Chordata; order Ceratodontiformes; family Protopteridae; genus Protopterus; species Protopterus annectens. The sequence continues at coordinate 100,024,200 of NC_056737.1, forward strand.
ACAGTTCTATGTGTCAGCCATGCAAATATGCGATACATGGGACAGACAGCTTTCCATGCAAGAGCAGCACTATGGGCACAACATAAGTATGTATATATACATCGAGAGAGATACAGACGGACACATGTGGCAAGGCCGGGAGTGTAACGTACACAGCACCACCCCACCACACCACAGCAGGGCGCACGTGGAGAACACACTACAGAGGTCGCCAACCACAGCAGGCACACAGGCAGTCCACGAGCTGCGTCTCACCATCCACAAACACAGAGATGGCGGCAGGATATAAGTGTTCTGCGGAATCTCTAAAGCCATAACCTATGAACCCATGCGGCTGGGAGCATAGACACACACACACAGCTGGCAGGCATGGGGATTGACCTTACCCCCACCTACCCAACCGCACAACAGTATGACACAGGTATGGAACGTGCTACGTGGACCACTGAACACAGCACCATCAGAGGCACACGTCTAGGTGGCCGACAACATCCGTAAAGGAATAGACGCCGATAGCCAAGGTATGTGTTGCGAAGCATCTAAAATAACTACTCTCTACAGCGGCAGTTGTAAACACACACACACACACGGGGAAGGGCTGGGAGTTGAACCTATGCCTACCTACATGAACACACTACAGCATGATGCATTTACAGAACGCGCTACCGAGATTACTGAGCACAGCGCTGTCAGAGGCATACTTCTAGGCGGGTGACATCATCCATAAAGGAATAGATGCCAATAGCCAAGGTATGTGTTGAGAAGTGACTAAAGGAACTACTCTCACCAAGGGCATCTGGAAACACACACACACACACACACACACACACACGGGGAAGGGCCGGGAGTTGAACCTACGCCTACCTACATGAACACACTACAGCATGATGCATTTACAGAATGCGCTACCAAAATTACTGAGCACAGCGCTGTCAGAGGCATACTTCTAGGCGGGTGACATCATCCATAAAGGAATAGATGCCAATAGCCAAGGTATGTGTTGAGAAGCGACTAAAGGAACTACTCTCACCAAGAGCATCTGGAAACACACACACGGGGAAGGGCCGGGAGTTGAACCTACGCCTACCTACATGAACACACTACAGCATGATGCATTTACAGAACGGGCTACCGAGATTACTGAGCACAGCGCTGTCAGAGGTATACTTCTAGGTGGGTGACATCATCCGTAAAGGAATAGACGCCAATAGCCAAGGTATGTGTTGAGAAGCGACTAAAGGAACTACTCTCACCAAGGGCATCTGGAAACACACACACACACACACACCTCACACACACACGGGGAAGGGCCGGGAGTTGAACCTACGCCTACCTACATGAACACACTACAGCATGATGCATTTACAGAACGCGCTACCGAGATTACTGAGCACAGCGCTGTCAGAGGCATACTTCTAGGTGGGTGACATCATCCGTAAAGGAATAGCTGACAATAGCCAAGGTATGTGTTGCGAAGCGTCTAAAAGCATGACCATCTGCAGAGGCAGCTGGAAACACACACACACACACCTCACACACACACACGGGGAAGGGCCTGGAGTTGAACCTACGCCTACCTACATGAACACACTGCAGCATGATGCATTTACAGAATGCGCTACCGAGATTACTGGGCACAGCACTGTCAGGAGGCATACCCCTAGGTGGGTGATATCATCTGCAGAGGCAAGGCAGCCGATAGGGAATGAAGACAGAGTGCGCAGTCACACAGCATGTTACCATCCCAAGGTGGGCGTACAGTAACACAGTAGTGCTGCACTCGGGAATACCAACTAACTACGGAGCACAACATCACGACATGGATACGGGATGCACCACAGACAGTATACCCAATGAGAGGGCACCCGGCGTGCACGATGTAGGCAGCCATTGTGGCATACCAACCACATATGACTCACCTGGACGGTCACCATGGCTATGCAGGATGTCATTGGCCATGGCTACACGCCTAGTAGCAGACATCGGTGCCGAATGTAGTGTGTACCTCCGAATGGCGTACTGGCCATGCCCTCACACCTAGCGGTAGCAAAGGGGTAACATACATGCACACGGGGTATCATCACAGACGGGCGCGGTGTGCACTGTACTGTGTGTCCATCTACACAGCTGATTACTGGGCATGCTCAGACACTTAGAATCTGCACAGTGCAGACATGCATACACATGGGGTGAAATCATGGAAGGCAGATTGTGGACCATCATGTGTGTCCACCCACACAACAGCAACCCGGCCATGCCACAGACGTGGCGGTTGCGAAGGGGAAACAGACATGCACACGGGGTATCAACACAGACGCGCGCGGTGTGCACTGTACTGTGTGTCCATCTACACAGCTGCTTACTGGGCATGCTCAGACACTTAGAATCTGCACAGTGCAGACATGCATACACATGGGGTGAAATCATGGAAGGCAGATTGTGGACCGTCGTGTGTGTCCACCCACACAACAGCAACCCGGCCATGCCACAGACGTGGCGGTTGCGAAGGGGAAACAGACATGCACACGGGTATCAACGCATGGGAGCGGTGTGCACTGTACTGTGTGTCCATCTACACAGCTGCTTACTGGGCATGCTCAGACACTTAGAATCTGCACAGTGCAGACATGCATACACATGGGGTGAAATCATGGAAGGCAGATTGTGGACCGTCGTGTGTGTCCACCCACACAACAGCAACCCGGCCATGCCACAGACGCGATGGTTGAAGGAAACAGACATGCACACGGGTATCAACGCGAGGCGCGGTGTGCACTGTACTGTGTGTCCATCTACACAGCTGCTTACTGGGCATGCTCAGACACTTAGAATCTGCACAGTGCAGACATGCATACACATGGAGTGAAATCATGGAAGGTAGATTGTGGACCGTCGTGTGTGTCCACCCACACAACAGCAACCCGAGCATGCTCACACACTTAGTATGTGCTACACGCTGTCTGGCATGCAGACGGAGTGCGCACACCGCAAGTCACGGCCAGGTAAACCCGTACACACGCACAGGGTGGACACACATGCAGTTACACGTACACACACAGATGACAGCACAGGCGTCACGGGTGCAGGCTGAACATGTACACACTGCAGTGAACACTGTAGCTGCCATGCCAGCACCATGTCATCGGTGCAGCAGTATGCCTCATGGTCCAGCAACAGCATGTGACATATGTCCACAAGTCTATGTGGCGATGTACGTCCGTCATGCAGAGTACACATGTACTATCAATGGTCCCACAGGTGTGATGTAGTCCACCCATATCGGTATACATGGACAGGCGTGCTCCACACATACCACGGGCCTGACACAGATATGATACATGACTGCAGCTGTACCACAGTGAAACAAAGTCCGGATAAGTCATATATGTGATTGCCTGGCTGTGTGCATGGACTGCACACAGGACACATACGAAGCCTGTGATGTACCACATGCATAACATTGGCGTACGCGGTAATACACACACGAATAGAAGGTGGACACATGTCTGTAGTATGCACCCCCTACAGGGTGTAGCGGTGTTGACTGGGACACATACCCTTGTACAGTTTGCCTGTGACAGCTGTGATGCCATACCACAGTCCATGTTCCATGTATGTCGACACACATGTCACAATGTAGCAATGCATACACACATGGCAACATGGGATACATGTGACACGTGTACTGTGCATAGTGCAGCCATGCATGAGCTGTGTCCGATGTCCATAACACAGTTGCAACCCCCTACCACATGCATACCCATCATGGGGGCCGTCATATGGTGGCATAGTAACAGCACGCATGGTGGTATGTGTGTACACCATGTGTTTAAACACCTGTCCACATGCATGTGTGCAGGTACTGGTCACAGGTGTGTCACACACCATCCTAACCTGCCATGTGCATACAGTCTGCTATGTCGCCTTTACATGACAGCGCTGCCATAATGCATACCCATCGGCCATGTGTCATCGACCATATGTCACATGGCCACTGTAGCCTCTACCACCTCCCAAGTGCATATATTGGCACAGCTGCCAGATACAGTGGTGGTACGCAGGATGCACTACATACCGCTGCATGCCTGCACATATCCCATATAGCGGGTGTGGCATTCCTAGCACCAACATGTGTGCAGGAATGTGTGCCCATGTATTCCACAGATCGGGGGGACTTTGTGCCACGTGCCACACATCACTGTACACCATGGTAGAGATCTGTACATACCTCAGTGTGGGGTGCATGGATGTGGATGGTGCAGTACATGCAACACGTCGTCCCTCTGTGTAGACATGTTTGGTCACCACCATGTCAGTGTGTCAACATGTGTGTATGTCTGCTGCCTGTTGTGAGGGTGTATGCAGATATAGTGTTGTGACTGGACACTAACCACACAGGGTGCTCATCCCGTACTGGTGCTGCATTGTACAGCCCTGTCAATGCCATACTTGTGAGCCTTACTGGCCACCTGTGCAAGACCGCCCCCTGTGACATGGCACGTGGGTGCATTGTATTGTGAGGGTGCTGACCACACAGGCAGGTGTCCCCATCTGCACACAATGGGGTGTGTGCCATAGTGGTGTACGCCCCGCGATTGCGGACATATTCCTGTACCGGTACAGCATCCAACTGCTGCACACCGTGCACCACAGCTGACAGGTGACACCTGCGGTCAGTTGCCAGCACACTGTGTACGACACCTGCAGAATGTCACCATACCTGTACTGTGTCATGCCATGTATGTGATGTCTCTGTCCACCGTAGCCTGTGGCACCGACCACAGGCGTCAGGTGCAGTATATGTGTGGACATGTGCGTCATGTACCGTGTAAGCAATGTTACACTATATCTGGCTCTGTGCTCCACAGGTTTACATGTAGAACCTCTCTTCTTGCAATCTCAACTGTCTGTTCTCTATCACAAAAGCTCTGCACCTGCTCCCATAGTATTCCTACATAGGTAAAGTACATGTATACTAGATGGAGTACTACAATAGCCTAGAATCCCCTTGAGTAACCACTTCCCTATAGGTGCCTTCTGACCCAGTTACACAGCAAATGCATGCACGTTCTCTGGCATGTTGAAGGGTCAATTGCTAGCGACCTCTCCTGTTCAGATGGTGAATCTGGGCGTCCTGGGCAATGTTACAGGTGCCTCATGGACACGGACAAGCCGCACCTCCCCCACTAAACATAATATATGTGAGAGATGCAACTATATAGCCAGTCAGGGGGCTGGGCTCTCTCAAACCATGACTGGCAAGACCAAACGGGAGGGGAAGGACACCATGCACACCACAAACCCAGTGTCACATGTAACTATCACAAATGCAAAACAAACACATGAACACACTAAGACATACTTGGATGCACTGTTAAAACATGTAACGAACCAAACGAGACCTCTGAAGCAGACACCCAAGCAACTGCCTCCACAAGACATAGGACATGCAACACATAGTTCTCAACGCCACTGTGCTAAACAGTCACAGCCCCAAAGGCCACACACAATGCCAGACACACTTGTAATAGGTGACGCCACAGTCAGACACACCGACGTCCCACCCACCAGACTGAACAAGGGAATGATCACAGTAGGCTGCCTGTCGGGTGCTGGAATCCGCCACATAACACATGCACACAGGTCACTCCGCAGCATGTACAAGTATGATGCGGTCATTGTCCATGCTGGTGTCAACGACCGGAGACATACCACCCTGGGATACATAAAAGGAGACATAGAGGGTCTCTCAGATTGTGTAGCCCAGGCCAGCATGACCCTGACCCTGGGCAGTATCCCACCCTCATCATGTATGATGCCACTATACTGGCTCCAAATGATCACCCTTGATAATGTGCCTGGTTACCAGTGTCAGTCTGAGGGGATCCAAATTCCTCTTGCCTGGGATGACATGCTTGGCACGCCATGCCCCTTTGCAAGGGATGCCTCGCACCTGTTGCCCCTGGTCTTCAAGAGTTCAGCTAAGGCTCCTGCCACCCCCACAGTGCCCACTGCAGGCAAGGCTGGAATGATAAACCTACCACCCTAGACTACATACCTGGAGAAAAGAAAGGGTAATACTGCTCAGTGCCAGTAGTCTATGCCCAAGCTGCATGCCCTCAAATGCCCTCCTCAGTATGGAGGACATCGATGTCAGTGCTGTGACTGAAACATTGTTCAGGACTCCTGAGAGCACCCCAGCACTATCAGGTCATACCTCATATCACGCGTTCAGGACCATAACCCGGACCGAACACAGAAGGAGGGGGAGTCTCCATTTCCATGAAGGATACCCACACCTCCAGGTTGGCAGAAATGCATGTAGCAGTGGGGACCATCCAGGTGCAATTAACCATGGGTAGGACTGCCCTACAGTTTGTTGCGTGCTACAGACCACCCTCCCAAACCCAAGATACCCGTACAGCCTTCCTGAAGACACTGGGGAGTATGAATGCCACCCTCTTCCAAACCCATAGGGAAACCC